>NC_090033.1:947678-1202678 GCF_037176765.1 Anolis sagrei
ACTTGGCATGCATACCTGATATGCCCAGATTTGAATACTGGTGGATTTTGAGAGTTGACCTGGGCATTTTGGAGTTGTAGGTATTGGGATTTATAGTTCACCTGCAAGCAGTGAGCACTCTGAACTCCTCCAGAGATGGATTTGGACCAAACTTGACACACAGAGCCCTCATTACCAGCAAAAAATAATATTGGTGGTCTTTGGGGAAAATTCACTTGGATTTGAGAGAGTTGTAGTTCACCTACATCCACATAGCCCTGTGAATCCAAACACGAATTGATCTGGATCACACTTGGCATACAGACCTGATATGCCCAAATTTGTATACTGCAGGGGTTTGGAGAGAACTTGCATTCGCTGATGAATCTCCTTTGGGGTGACACCTTCAATGACTGCACGTTGCTTAAGTCGCATTGACCGACTGTCTGTGCAGGGTTCTTTGCACTTTAACAACACAACTGTTCAATGCTAAGGCTTCCTGCCAAAATGGAACTGTAGAGGAGAGTCTACTGAACAAGCCAGTACCTATCGCATACCAGTAATGCCATCTGTTGAGGACTTACGAAGGTGGAGGCATTACTTTTCACTTTAACAACACAACTGTTCAATGTGAAGGTTTCCCACCAAAATGGAACTGTAGAGGAGAGTCTACTGAACAAGCCAGTACCTGCTGCATACCAGTACTGCCATCTCTTGAGGAGTTACGAAGGTGGAGGCATTACTTTTCACTTTAACAACACAACTGTTCAATGCTAAGGCTTCCCGCCAAAATGGAACTGTAGAGGAGAGTCTACTGAACAAGCCAGTACCTGCCGCATACCAGTACTGCCATCTGTTGAGGAGTTAAAAGGCGGAGGCTTTACTTTTCACTTTAACAACACAACTGTTCAATGCTAAGGCTTCCCACCAAATTGGAACTGTAGAGGAGAGTCTACTGAACAAGCCAGTACCTGCCGCATACCAGTACTGCCATCTGTTGAGGAGTTAAAAGGCGGAGGCTTTACTTTTCACTTTAACAACACAACTGTTCAATGCTAAGGCTTCCTGCCAAAATGGAACTGTAGAGGAGAGTCTACTGAACAAGCCAGTACCTATCGCATACCAGTAATGCCATCTGTTGAGGACTTACGAAGGTGGAGGCATTACTTTTCACTTTAACAACACAACTGTTCAATGTGAAGGTTTCCCGCCAAAATGGAACTGTAGAGGAGAGTCTACTGAACAAGCCAGTACCTGCCGCATATCAGTACTGCCATCGAAGGCGGAGGCATTACTTTTCATTCAACCCTCGTACATATTTTCACTTTTATTATGTGTATAGATTAGATATTTATATACTTTTATATAAAAGATGGGGGGGGGGGATAACAAATCCTTATATTATATGATACCAGTGGTTCTCAACCTTCCTAATGTCGCGACCCCTTATTACAATTCCTTATGTTGTGATGACCTCCAACCATCAAATTATTTTCGTTGCTACTTCGTAATTGTAATTTTGCTACTATGTAAATATCTGATCTGCAGGATGTATTTTCATTCACTGGACTAGACTTGGCACAAATACCCAATAAGCCCAAATTTGACTACTGGCGGGGTTGGAGGGGTTGATTTTGTCATTTGGGAGTTGTAGTTGCAGGGATTTATAGTTCGCCTACAATCAAAGAGCATTCTGAACTCCGCCAGTGATGAAATTGAACCAAACTTGGCATACAGAACTCCCATGACCAGTGAAAAATACTGGAAGGATTTGGTGAGCATTGACCTTGAGTTTGGGAGTTGTAGTTCACTTGCATCCAGAGAGCACTGTGGACTCAAACAATGATGGATCTAGACCTAACTTGGCATGAATATTCAATATGCCCAAACATAAACACTAGTGGAGTTTGGGGAAAATAGACCTTAACATTTGGGATTTATAGTTCACCTACAATCAAAGTGCATTCTGGACCCCACCAACGATAGAATTAGTCCAAACTTCTCACACAGAACTCCAATGACAAACAGAAAATACTGTTTTCTGATGGTCTTTGGTGACCCCTCTGACACCCTCTTGCGACCCCCCTGGGGGTCCCGACCCACAGGTTGAGAAACACTGTATTATACGATGATATATTACGAGCAGAGGCGGCCCTGGGTAATTTTCAACTGAAAGCAAACGGTGTTGTGGTGCCCCCACCCACCCCAAAAAAATCACTGATATATATTTTCTGTTCGTCGTGGGAGTTCTGTGTGCCCTATTTGGTTCAATTCCATCATGGGTGGAGTTCAGAATGCTCTTTGATTGTAGGTGAACTATACATCCCAGCAACTACAACTCGTATATGTCAAGGTCTATTTTCCCTAGGTAATTTTCAAGTGTAAGCAAACAGTATTTTGGTGCCCCCCCCCCCCCAACCAATCACTGATATATATTTTCTGTTCATCATGGGAGTTCTGTGTGCACTATTTGGTTCAATTCCATCATTGGTGGAGTTCAGAATGCTCTTTGATTGTAGGTGAACTATACATCCCAGTATCTACAACTCGCATATGTCAAGGTCTATTTTCCCTCAAGTGCACCCCTGGCAAAATCAATTCTACTGCGAATGCTTACTTTGCGTATGGGTTGAGCCGCCCCTGATTAGGAGTTCATTAATTTTTCGGATGTTTGGAGATGTTGTTGACACCCTGTGTTTTGGTTTTGATGCGGGGTCACGTTGCTCTTTTATATTTTTGGGAAAATCACCTCGAAACCAGATTGGATGGAAAGAGGAAAATGAAATAACGTGAAGCCCAAGCTGACGTGTTGAATGGCTCTCTGTTTGCCCCACAGGATGCCCCTGGGCCCCACTTCTTCTCTGCAGCAATCCCAGATGGACGACGCGCAACCGATGAGTATCTCCGCTCCTGAAAGATGGTCCTCCGGAGCCTCCTTCCAGGCCTTTCCAACCCAGGGCTGCGCCTCCGAGCCTCCCTTCTTCACATTCCGAATACAACTTGAGTAAGTCGCTCTACAGATGCTAACCAGATGCGAATGCCTTACTACACTTTGGCACGCTTCCCCACCATAATACTATGGCGTTACTATGGTGATAACAGATTTCTGCGCGGTCTGAATTAACCGAGCAGGGTTTCCGATTGGGTTCTGTATGGTTGCCATAGCATTCGTTCAAACAAACGTTGGGAGGGGGCTCTCTCTGCGGGGGAGTTTCGCAATGACCCAACTGATGGCTTTACCACACCGCTTCCCCTTTCCTACTTTGCTGCCTAAGCGGATTCTCATCGAATTACTCCATCGTTCTTTTTCCAGGCCCTCCACACCAAAAAATTAACAACCTCCGTACAGAGGTAATTTTCAATGGTAAGCAAGCAGTATTTTTGCACACACACCCCCAACCAATCATAGAATCATAGAATCATAGAATCATAGAGTTGGAAGAGACCTCATGGGCCATCCAGTCCAACCCCATTCTGCCAAGAAGCAGGAATATTGCATTCAAATCACCCCCGACAGATGGCCACCCAGCCTCATAGAATCATAGAGTTGGAAGAGACCTCATGGGCCATCCAGTCCAACCCCATTCTGCCAAGAAGCAGGAATATTGCATTCAAATCACCCCTGACTGATGGCCAGCCAACCTCTGCTTAAAAGCTTCCAAAGAAGGAGCCTCCACCACACTCCGGGGCAGAGAGTTCCACTGCTGAACGGCTCTCACAGTCAGGAAGTTCTTCCTAATGTTCAGATGGAATCTCCTCTCTTGTAGTTTGAAGCCATTGTTCCGCGTCCTAGTCTCCAAGGAAGCAGAAAACAAGCTTGCTCCCTCCTCCTCCCTGTGGCTTCCTCTCACATATTTATACATGGCTCTCATCATATCTCCTCTCAGCCTTCTCTTCTTCAGGCTAAACATGCCCAGTTCCCTAAGCCGCTCCTCATAGGGCTTGTTCTCCAGACCCTTGATCATTTTAGTCGCCCTCCTCTGGACACTTTCCAGCTTGTCAACATCTCTCTTGAATTGTGGTGCCCAGAATTGGACACAATATTCCAGATGTGGTCTAACCAAAGCAGAATAGAGGGGCAGCATCATTGATATATATATTTTCTGTTCGTCGTGGGAGTTCTGTGTGCCATTTTTGGTTCAATTCCATCATTGGTGGAGTTCAGAATGCTCTTCGGTTGTAGGTGTCAAGGTCTCTTTTCCCCCAAGAGCGCCTCAAGTGCACCCCTGGACAAAATCAACCATACCGCGAATGCTTACTTTGCGTAATGGTTGCGCCGCCCCTGCCTCCGTAAGTTTCCCTCTAACTCCTATTGTTATCTATATATATAAAAATTTTCTGTGCGTTATGAGTACCTTAAAAACAAAAGAACCAATGAACGGAATCACAACAAATTTGGCAACAAAACATCTCACAACACAAGGAAAACAACAAAACGTCTCACAACCCCATCACTCAAAAAATTATGATTTTGTCATTCGGGAGTTGTACTTGCTGGGATGTATTGTTCACCTATAATCAAAGAGCATTCTGAACTCCACCAACGATGGAATTGAATCTAACTTAGCACACAGGACTCCCCTGACTAACAGGGTTTGGTGGGCGTTGATCTTGGAGTTTGGGAGTTGTAGTTCACCTACATCTAGAGAGCACTGTGGACTCAAACAATGATGGATCTGGACCAAACTTGGCAAGAATACTCAATATGCCCAAATGTGAACACTGGCGAAGTTCAGGGAAAATAGACCTTGATATTTGGGAGTTGTAGTTGCTGGGATTTATAGTTCACCTACAACCAAAGAGCATTCTGAAGCCCATCAATGATAGAATTAGGCCAAACTTCCCACACAGAACTCCCATGACCAACAGAAAATACTGGAAGGGTTTGGTGGGTGTTGATCTTGAGTTTGGGAGTTGTAGTTCACCATCCAGAGAGCACTGTGGACTCAAACAATGATGGATCTGGATCAAACTTGGCAAGAATGCTCAATATGCCCAAATGTGAACACTGGTGAAGTTCAGGGAAAATAGACCTTGACATTTGGGAGTTGCAGTTGCTGGGATTTATAGTTCACCTACACCCAAAGAGCATTCTGAAGCCCATCAATGATAGAATTAGGCCAAACTTCCCACACAGAACCCCCATGACCAATAGAAAATGCTATCTGTGATGGTCTTTGGTGACCCCCCTGACACCCTCCCGCGACCCCTCCAGGGGTCCGGACCCCCAAGTTGAGAACCACTGCTCTAACTCCTATTGTTATGGAATATAGAAAGCATTAGGGCCATCGAGGTTGGCTGTTGCATGTTCACACCATTCCAGGTTTGTTCATTTCTCTACTCCCCGTTTTTAACTCGGCTTTCCTAAACTCAATAGTTTTGCTGGCGTTTATAGTTCACCTGCAAGCAAAGAGCATTCTGAACCCCACCAACGATAGAATTGGGCCAAACTTTTGATACAGAACCTCCATGCCTTCAAGGGACTCACTGGCGTCAGCCTCCCTCCAACCTCGCAAGCTCTCCCTTGCCCACACATGCGCATCACACTGCGATTCGTTGAGCATGCCTGCTCTCCCTTCCCTGCTTGGAGTCTCAGAGACAGCCCTCCCCTTGGCTGAGAGACCAGCCAATCACAGTGGAAGAAAATAAAGCTTGCATTTGGGACTTGCAGTTGCTGGGATTTATAGTTCACCTACAATCAAAGAGCATTCTGAACTCCACCAATGATAGAATTGGGTGAAACTTCTGATACAGAACTCCCATGCTTTGAAGGGACTTACTGGCATGTGTCTCAATCCAGCCTGGCATGCTCTCCCTCGTTCACACATGGGCACCACACTGCCATGCGCCGAGCATGCCTGCTCTCCCCTCCCCGCTTGGAGTCTCAGAAACAGCCCTCCCCTTGGCTGAGAGGCCAACCAATCACAGCAGAAGCAAATAGAGCTTGACATTTGGGAGTTGCAGTTGCTGGGACGTATAGTTGCTGGGATGTATAGATGCTGGGATGTATAGTTCCCCTACGATCAAAGAGCATGCTGAACTCCCCTTTGCTAAAAGGCCGGCCAATCACAGCATAGGTAAATAGAGCTGCAGTTGCAGTTGGTGGGAATTTATAGTTCACCTACAATCAAAGAGCATGCTGGACCCCACCAACGATAGGATTGGGCCAAACTTCCCACACAATACTCCCGTGGCGCGAGACTCCCTCCAGCCTCGCATGCTCTCCCTCGCCTGCACATGTGCACCATGCTACCATGCTCCAAACACGCCTGCTCTCCCCTCCCGGTTTTGAGTCTCTGAAACTGCACAGAAAACACTACTGTTTCTGATGGTCCTTGGCAACTGCTCTGACACCCCCTCGCGACCCCACTCCCCTTGGCTGAGAGGCTGGCCAATCATAGAGTAGGAAAACAGAGCTGCAGTTGCAGTTGTTGGGATTTATAGTTCACCTCCAATCAGAGGCAGCCCTAGGTAATTTTGAAGGGTAAGCAAACAGTGTTTTGGCGACCCCCCCCCCAAAAGAAATAATTGATATATATTTTCTGTTTGTCGTGGGTGTTCTGTGTGCCATATTAGGTTCAATTCCATCATTGGTGGAGTTCAGAATGCTCTTTGATTGTAGGTGAACTATACATCGCAGTAACTACAACTCGCCTATGTCAAGGTCTATTTCCCCCCAAGAGTGCCTCAAGAGTGCCCCTGGGCAACATCAACTATACTGTGAATGCTTACTTTGCGTAATGGCTTGAGCCGCCCCTGCTGTTGGGACTATTGAGTCCATCAGCCCTCAACTTACTTACTTACTTTGGCGATCTCTCGTCGCTTGGGGATGATGGTCCTCCAAGTGTAGTGTCCTGGCGGTGGGTCCGTAGGTGGCTGTGGAGGCCTATTCTTGATCTGCATCTTCTCCCACAGTGAGGACATCAGTTTCCAGACATACGGTCATCCTAGTCAGGGTTGGCTTGATGTGCCTTCTTCCTCTTGGCATCATTGGTGGAGTTCAGAATGCTCTTTGATTGTAGGTGAACTATACATCCCAGTAACTACAACTCGTATATGTCAAGGCCTATTTTCCCTAGGTAATTTTCAAGTGTAAGCAATATATTTTCTGTTCGTCGTGGGAGTTCTGTGTGCCGTATTTGGTTCAATTCCATCATTGGTGGAGTTCAGAATGCTCTTTGATTGTAGGTGAACTATACATCCCAGTATCTACAACTCGCATATGTCAAGGTCTATTTTCCCCCAAGAACGCCTCAAGAGCGCCCCTGGGCAAAATCAACTATACTGTGAATGCTTACTTTGTGTAAGAGGTTGAGCCGCCCCTGCCTCCAATCAAAGAGCATGCTGAACTCCACCAATGATAGAATTGGGCCAAACTTCCCACACGGAAACCTCATGGGGCGAGCCTCCCTCCAGCCCCGCATGCTCTCCCTCGCCTGCATACTTCAATAAGAATGCCCGTTTCACTGACTCAAACGCCTTGAATCTTGGGGCCTATTGAGTTTAATGGTGATGAACTACCACCAGAACCGTAGACATAACATTTTATAGTTGTACGAGGGGCTGTTGGCTCTTTTTCCCGGCCCCGTCTCGTAACCGTAATGGTCCCCTATCCGGCTGTATGCGATCCCACTCTCGCTGGCAGACGCTTCATTGGTATGCGGAGCGCTGCCCCGTCTGTCACCGCTCCGTGCGCTCTGGGCCTGGGGTCCTGGGGGAGCCATGCAGCTGTCACATTGACTTCCATCACCCCCTCCCTCCCCGAGCTGAGAGACAAATTATCCCGCCAGCTGTCAGACAAGATTCTCGGGGAGTGAACCTGCCGTTACGAAAAGAGAGAACGAGAGAAGGAAAGGAAGACTCAACCATCCCCAAAGTGCCGGCACATTGCGAGAAGGACGACCTGGTGAAGGGAGGGCAGGTGGCCGGAAGGAAGTGGCCTGCCTTCATCCTCATCGCATTCGTGTTCTGCGAAAGTAGGGCTGGGCGGTTTCGCTTCGTAATTTCGTAATTCGTTAAAAATTCGTTATTTTTTTTGATAACGAAGCGATATTGAACCATTCAGGAGCAACTAAAAAACGAAACGAATTTTTCCAATTCGTTTCGTAATTGTTTCGTTATTGATTCGTTATTGATTCGTAAATGTTTCGTTATTCTTTCCGCATGTCTGGTGCAAGTTTTATAGTTGTTTTTTGTTTAATTAGTGAAAAAATATTATAATATCACACCAACAGTCAACAACCGAGGGAGAGGGAAGCTTCAGAAGTTTTTTTTAGCGTATTGCGCGATCGCGGCCGCCATTAACGAATCGATTCGTAATTATTTCGTAATTGTTTTATGATTTCCGAAATTTCGTAAATATCGAACTTTTTTTAAGGAAAATTTCGGAATTCTTTTAAATAACGAAACACAAAAAACCCCTAAAAACGAATCGTGTTTAGAAACAAATTTTTCCGTGTTTGGACAGCCCTATGCGAAAGTGGTCTTTTGTGGAAGAAGGAAACACACCCAAAAAAATACGATTTGGCAAGCACCCCAGTTCACTCACAATCCCATGCGGGTGAGGAATGTCGCAGCTTCCCTTCGAGACACACTGGCATTTTCGCACTGCCCAGATGAGACGCTGGGTAGGCCTCCGTTGGTGAAGTCAGGGAAATTTGGAGCCAGAGGCAGATATAATATGGGGAGAATAGAGAAGGAGGAGGAAGAGGAGGAAGAGGAAGAGGAAGGAGAGGAGGAAGAGGAGGAAGAAGAGGGGAGGAAGGAGAGGAAGAAGGAAAGGAGGAGGAAGAGGAGGCAGAGGAAGAGGGGGAAGATGAAGAAAAGAAGAGGAGGAAGGAGAGGAAGAAGAGGAAGAGGAAGAAGAAAGTGAGGAGGAAGATGAAAAAGAAGAAAAGGAGGAGGAAGAAAGCAAGAAAGTAAAAAAGGAAGCGGAGGAAGATGACGAGAAAGAAGAGGATGAGGAAGGAGAAGAAGAAGAAAAGGAAGCAGAGGAGGAAGAGGAAGAAGAGGAGGAAAGAGAGGAAGAAGAGGGGATGGAAGAGGAAGAAGAAGAGGAGGTAGGAGAGGAAGAAGATGAGGAGGAGGAAGAGGAGGAAGGAGAGGAAGAAGAAGAGGAAGAGGAAGAGGAGGGGGGAAGGAGAGGAAAAAGGAAAGGAAGATGAAGAAAAAGAGGGGATGGAAGAGGAAGGAGAAGAGGAGGAAGGAGAGGAGGCAGAGAAAGAGGAGGAAGATGAAGAAAAGGGATGGAAGAGGAAGAGGAAGAAGAAGGGGATGAAAGAGAGGAGGCAGAGGAAGAGAAGGAAGATGAAGAAAAGAGGAGGAAGGAGAGGAAGAAGAAGGGGAGGAAGGAGAGGAGGCAGAGGAAGAGAAAGAAGATGAAGAACGGGGTTGGAAGGGGAAGGAGAGGAGGAAGGAGAGGAAGAAGAAAGGGAAGAGGAAGAGGAGGCAGAGGAAATGGAGGAGGAAGATAAATAAGAGAAAGAGGAGGGGGAGGAAGAGGAAGAAGAGAAGGAGAGGAAGAAGAGGGGGAGGGGAGGAAGAAAAAGAGTAGGAGGAAGATGAGAAAGAAAAAGAGGGATAGAAGAGGAAAAAGGGGAGGAAGAAGAGGAGGAGGAGAAGGAGGCAAAGGATGAAGGGCCAGAAGGAGAGAAAGAAGAAAAGGAGGAGGAGGAAGAAAAGACAAAGATTAAGGAAAAGGAGGAGGAGGACGAGGCAGATGGAAAAGAAGAAAAGGAAGACAGAGGAGGAAGAGGAAGAAGAGGAGGTGGAAGGAGAGGGAAAAAAAGAGGAGGAAGACAAAGGAGGAAGAGGAAAACAAGGAAGAGGAAGGAGAGTAGGAGGAAGGAGAGGAAGAAAAAGAGTAGGAAGACAAGAAAGAAAAGTAGGAGGAAGGAGAGTGCTGGAAGGAGCAAAGACCACTCGCACTGAAGCGATGGTCCTCCGCCATTAACTCCACCCTCCGGATGCCCAATCTCCCTAAGCAGCTTCTCTATTCCCAACTCAAGAATGGAAAACGGAATGTTGGTGGGCAGGAAAAGAGACTGAAAGATGGGCTCAAAGCCAACCTTAAAAACTCTAGCATAGACACTGAGAACTGGGAAGCCCTGGCCCTTGAGCGCTCTAACTGGAGGTCAGCTGTGACCAGCAGTGATGTGGAATTTGAAGAGGAGCAAATGGAGGGTGAAAGGGAGAAACGTGCCAAGAGGAAGGCATGTCAAGCCAACCCGGACCGGGACCACCTTCCATCTGGAAACTGATGCCCTCACTGCGGGAGAAGATGTGGATCAAGAATAGGGCTCCACAGCCACCTACGGACTGTGTCTTTCTGTTGCTTTCAGACATCGAAATGGGTGAATCACACCTGGAATATTGTGTCCAATTCTGGGCACCACAATTCAAGAGAGATATTGACAAGCTGGAATGTGTCCAGAGGAGGGCGACTCAAATGATCAAGGGTCTGGAGAACAAGCCCTATGAGGAGCGGCTTAAGGAGCTGGGCATGTTTAGCCTGAAGAAGAGAAGGCTGAGAGGAGATATGATAGCCATGTATAAATATGTGAGAGGAAGCCACAGGGAGGAGGGAGCAGATCAAGGGTCTGGAGAACAAGCCCTGTGAGGAGCGGCTTAAGGAGCTGGGCATGTTTAGCCTGAAGAAGAGAAGGCTGAGAGGAGACATGATGAGAGCCATGTATAAATATGTGAGAGGAAGCCACAGGGAGGAGGAGGAGGGAGCAAGCTTGTTTTCTGCTTCCATGGAGACTAGGACGCAATGGAACAATGGCTTCAAACTACAAGAGAGGAGATTCCACCTGAACATTAGGAAGAACTTCCTGACTGTGAGAGCCGTTCAGCAGTGGAACTCTCTGCCCCGGAGGGAGTGTGGTGGAGGCTCCTTCTTTGGAAGCTTTTAAGCAGAGGCTGGATGGCCATCTGTCAGGGGTGCTTTGAATGCAATATTCCTGCTTCTTGGCAGAATGGGGTTGGACTGGATGGCCCATGAGGTCTCTTCCAACTCTTTGATTCTAGGATTCTATGAATCCTCGACCCTGGCTTTCCATTCTGTCTTCAAAGAGGCTTTACTCTTTCCCCAACTTTAAGGTGTGTGCGCTGCGGATCTGCGGAGCCACGAAGCACAGGCTGGTGGGCGAAATTGCGCAACGCCGTGGCAGCGGTGGAAACAAATACGCAGCCCCAAGCCTTTGCAGTTCAAAGCCTTGACCTACTTTTCCCGGGGAAAAAAAATACTCCAGGAAGGGGAAGACGACGTGAGCCGCGGCCTAGGGAGGAGGAGGATGGCTTTGGCAGGCTCCGTTTTCCTCTCATTCACAGCCGGCGATTCCCAGCCGCAGGTCATTTCTAGGAAGCCGGCTGTGTGTTCCTCGGAAGCGGAATCCCTGACTTACCTCCCGCGCATCAGGGTTGCCGGGTGCCCCATATTTCCATCCTACTTGGGGTTTGCACCCATCCCTTAGCACAGCGTTACTCAACCTTCCTAATGTCGCGACCCCTTGATACAGTTCCTCGTGTTGCGGTGACCCCCAACCATGAAATTATTTTCGTTGCTACTTCGTAACTGAAATGTTGCTCCTGTTATGAATCGTCATGTAAATATCTGATACGCAGGATGTATTTGCATCCACTGGACCAAATTTGGCACAAATATCCAAATTTGAATGCTAGTAGGGTTGAGAGGGGGATTGATTTTGCCACTTGGGAGTTGTTGTTACTGGGATGTATAGTTCACCTCCAATCAAAGAGCGTTCTGAACTCCGTCAATGGTGGAATTGAACCAAACTTGGCTCACAGAATTCCCATGGAAGGGTTTGGTGGGCATTAACCTTGACATTTGGGAGTTGTAGTTGCTAGGATTTATAGTTCACCTACAATCAAAGAGCATTCTGAACTCCATCAATGATGGGATTGAACCAAACTTGGCACACAGAACTCCCAGGACCAACAGAAAATACTGGAAGGGTTTGGTGGGCATTAACCTTGACATTTGGGAGTTGTAGTTGCTGGGATTTATCGTTCACCTACAATCAAAGAGCATTCTGAACTCCATCAATGATGGGATTGAACCAAACTTGGCACACAAAACTCCCAGGACCAACAAAAACTACTGGAAGGGTTTGGTGGGCATTGACCTTGAGTTTGGGAGTTGTAGTACACCTACATCTCTAGAGCACTGTGGACTCAAACAATAATAGATCTGGAACAAACTTGGAACAAATCCTCAATATGCCCAAATGTGGAGTTTGGTGGAAATAGGTCTTGATATTTGGGAGTTGTAGTTGCTGGAATTTATAGTTCACCTCCAATCAAAGAGCATTCTGAACTCCGTCAATGATGGGATTGAACCAAACTTGGCACACAGAACTCCTATGACCAGCAAAAACTACTGGAAGGGTTTGGTGGGCATTGACCTTGAGTTTGGGAGTTGTAGTTCACCTACATCCATAGAGCACTGTGAACTCAAACAATAATAGATCTGGAACAAACTTGGAACAAATCCTCAATATGCCCAAATGTGGAGTTTGGTGGAAATAGACCTTGATATTTGGGAGTTATAATTGCTGGAATTTATAGTTCACCTCCAATCAAAGAGCATTCTGAACTCCGTCAATGATGGGATTGAACCAAACTTGGCACACAGAACTCCTATGACCAGCAAAAACTACTGGAAGGGTTTGGTGGGCATTGACCTTGAGTTTGGGAGTTGTAGTTCACCTACATCCATAGAGCACTGTGAACTCAAACAATAATAGATCTGGAACAAACTTGGAACAAATCCTCAATATGACCCAATTGTGGAGTTTGGTGGAAATAGACCTTGATATTTGGGAGTTGTAGTTGCTGGAATTTATAGTTCACCTCCTATCAAAGAGCATTTTGAATTCCGTCAATGATGGAATTGAACCAAAGTTGGCTCACAGAACTCCCCTGACCAACAGAAAATACTGGAAAGGTTTGATGGGCATTGACCTTGAGTTTTGGAGTTGTAGTTCACCACATCCATAGAGCACTGTGGACTCAAACAATAATAGATCTGGAACAAACTTAGAACAAATCCTCAATGTGTAGGATGTGGAGTTTGGTGGAAATAGACCTTGACATTTGGGAGTTGTAGTTTATTTTATTTATTTAGGCAGAAAAAGCCAACGAGTCAAATCGAACATGACTAAATGCCTATCTAAAGGCATACGCCACGGCAATAGAGGCTACAAAGAAATCTGTCTATGCAGCCAATATTGCTTCTGCAAAGAACCATCCAGTGGAGCTGTTCCGAGTAGTCAGAGGTTTGTTAAATCCCGTCACCCAAGACGAGATCCCTGACAACTCAACAGCCCATATTAATGGCAGTCTCTGAGGATGTAACACAAGCACCTGCTGGGATTTATAGTTTCCCTGCAATCAAAGAGCATTCTGAACCCCACCAACAATAGAATTGGGTCGAACGTCCTACACAGAACCCCCATGCCTTGAAGGGACTCACTGGCACGAGCCTCCCTCCAACCTTGCACACTCTTCCTTGTCCCCGTACATGCGCACTACGCTGCCATATGCCAAGCACGTCTGCTCTCCCTTCCCGACTTGGAGTCTCAGAAACAGCTAATCACAGCAGAGGAGGGCTTTGGGTGGGAGGACTTGCAGTCTGTTTCCAAAAAGGAAGAGAAGGACGGACAGAGAGGTTCCTAAGACCATCCAGGCATCCCCTGGGCAAAGTCCTTGCAGATGGCCAATTCTCTCACACCAGAAGTGACTTGCAATTTCTCAAGTCGCTCAGCGATTCAAATCTGTGGAGAGGGGGTTGAGCTCCCTTTGTCAGCTCCAGCTCACCATGCAGGGACATGAAAGAAGCCTCCCACAGAGATGGTAAAACATCTAAACTTCCGGGCATCCCCCGGGCAACGTCCTTGCAGAAGGCCAATTGTGTCACACCAGAAGCGACTTGCAGTTTCGCAAGTAGCTCCACTCTCTCTCTCACACACACACATAAACCCATCATCAGATCATTTTTTTGTGGTGGCGAATTAGATGGTTAAGGATTTCCATGATATGGTGGGAGCGCTAGACATCTCATTGGCATAAGAGGAGATGGCATAAGAGGAGATGTACTAGGATGTTTGGGCATCCTGCTCAATTCCTCTGGAAAGGCTTTACTCCCATACTAGAAGGTCACCTTCAAGGAAGTGCCGGCTGTTATGTTACCTCTGTTTTGCCTGACCTTCGTGCAAGACCTTCTGAGAGCATATCCAAATACAAGGGTTGAATGAAAAGTAATGCCTCCACCTTTGTAACTCCTCAACGGATGGCAGTACTGGTATGTGGCAGGTACTAGCTTGTTCAGTAGACTCTCCTCTACAGTTCCATTTTGGCAGGAAACCTTAGCATTGAACATACAAGAGAGGAGATTCCATCTGAACATTAGGAAGAACTTCCTGACTGTGAGAGCCGTTCAGCAGTGGAACTCTCTGCCCCGGAGTGTGGTGAAGGCTCCTTCTTTGGAAGCTTTTAAGCAGAGGCTGGGTGGCCATTTGTCAGGGGTGATTTGAATGCAATATTCCTGCTTCTTGGCAGAATGGGGTTGGACTGGATGGCCCAGGAGGTCTCTTCCAACTCTTTGATTCTAGGATTCTATGAGTTGTGTTGTGAAAGTGTGAAGTATGGAACCCTGCACAGACGGTTGGTCAATGCGACTTAAGCAACGTGCAGTCATTGAATTCTTGACAGCGGAAGGTGTCACCCCAAAGGAGATTCCTCAGAGTGCAAGCTGTTGATGGTGATTGTGTGGATGTGAGTACTGTGCGTCGTTGGGCGAGTAAGTTTAAAGATGTTGAGGTGGGAACATCTGAGTTGCGTGACAAATAAAGAGTTGGATGTCCTGTGACAGCAACCACTGAGTTTCACAAGCAAAACATTGACAGATTGATTCAGGACAATCGTTGTATCACTCAGAGAGAAATTTCAAGCACAATCGGCATTTCACAAGAATGTGTGGGTCACATTATTGCTTTGCTTGGCTGTCGGAAGATCTGTGCACGATGGGTACCCAGGATGCTGACGCCTGAAATGAAAGTGCACAGATTTGAAACCTCAGAGACTGAATCTCACCACCGTACAACATCCTCCATACAGTCCAGATTTAGCACCATCTGACTTCCATCCATTCCCGATAATGAAAGAAGATCTGCGGGGACATCATTATGTTTCTCATGAAGACGTTGAGAGAACTGTGAGACGCTCGTTGTGGAAACAGAGTGTCGACTTCTTCTGTGACGGCTTCAGAAAACTTGTTCATCGTTGATAGAAATGTATCCAATTGTCTGGTGATTATGTGGGAAAGTGAATAGTGGTTGAGAGAACTGTGAGACGCTCGTTGTGGAAACAGAGTGTTGACTTCTTCTGTGACGGCTTCAGAAAAGTTGTTCATCGTTGGTAGAAATGTATCCAATTGTCTGGTGTTTATGTGGGAAAGTGAATAGTGGTTGAGAGAACTGTGAGACGCTGGTTGTGAAAACAGTGTTGACTTCTTCTGTGATGGCTTCAGAAAAGTTGTTCATCGTTGGTAGAAATGTATCCAATTGTCTGGTGATTATGTGGGAAAGTGAATAGTGGTTGAGAGAACTGTGAGACGCTCGTTATGGAAACAGAGTGTTGACTTCTTCTGTGACGGCTTCAGAAAAGTTGTTCATCGTTGGTAGAAATGTATCCAATTGTCTGGTGTTTATGTGGGAAAGTGAATAGTGGTTGAGAGAACTGTGAGACGCTGGTTGTGAAAACAGTGTTGACTTCTTCTGTGATGGCTTCAGAAAAGTTGTTCATCGTTGGTAGAAATGTATCCAATTGTCTGGTGATTATGTGGGAAAGTGAATAGTGGTTGAGAGAACTGTGAGACGCTGGTTGTGAAAACAGTGTTGACTTCTTCTGTGATGGCTTCAGAAAAGTTGTTCATCGTTGGTAGAAATGTATCCAATTGTCTGGTGATTATGTGGGAAAGTGAATAGTGGTTGAGAGAACTGTGAGACGCTGGGTGTGAAAACAGTGTTGACTTCTTCTGTGATGGCTTCAGAAAAGTTGTTCATCGTTGGTAGAAATGTATCCAATTGTCTGGTGTTTATGTGGGAAAGTGAATAGTGGTTGAGAGAACTGTGAGACGCTGGTTGTGAAAACAGTGTTGACTTCTTCTGTGATGGCTTCAGAAAAGTTGTTCATCGTTGGTAGAAATGTATCCAATTGTCTGGTGATTATGTGGGAAAGTGAATAGTGGTTGAGAGAACTGTGAGACGCTGGGTGTGAAAACAGTGTTGACTTCTTCTGTGATGGCTTCAGAAAAGTTGTTCATCATTGGTAGAAATGTATCCAATTGTCTGGTGATTATGTGGGAAAGTGAATAGTGGTTGAAAGAACTGTGAGACGCTGGGTGTGAAAACAGAGTGTTGACTTCTTCTGTGATGGCTTCAGAAAACTTGTTCATTGTTGGTAGAAATGTATCCAATTGTCTGGTGATTATGTGGAAAAGCGAATAGTGGTCGTTAAAGAGCACATTCTAAGGATTATTTCTGCGTTTGATTGATTAAAATATTCCCATCCAAAAAATTCCCAGCATTACTTTTCATTCAACACTCTTATGAAAAAGAATGAGAAGGAGGCAGGTGAAAAGTTGATTATGAATCATACCTGACGTTTGATATTTCAAAATCTTGTTTTGTGAGTCCACCTTGAAGAGCCCTTGACTGAAAAGCGTCCCTAAAGATATTTGACATCAAGGGAAGAGAAGACCACTGGGACCGAGGGAAATGAATGGGAGAAGCTTTCAAGGCGGTTGCCGGGCTCCGTAGCAACACCGACAACCAATCTCTCGCTCCTCGGCTTCATTGGACGCCTTTGGCTTTGAGTACGATGGGAGAAAGAAATGCGTTTCCTCCGTCCGGTGCTATTCTCGTCCTTCTGTTCCATCTCATGCTTTCTCTCAAAGAATCCTGGGAATGCGAGACTGGCAAGACTGCAAAGAGTTCAAGAACACAGAAGCACGGTTTCCATAGTTTCCTGAAGAGACGAATGATTATGAAACCAGTGTTAGCCAGAAGAAGTGTAGATAGACGTCCCTGACTCAGATAGGGACCCAGATGGTTCCATTTTCAGTATTGGCAGCAAGGGACATATTCAAGACCAAATGCATTCACAGGTGACAGAAACAGCACAGCGAGCATTATGCGCAGATGTAAACTTACTTTCCAGCTGGACCCTCCATAGGGAAAGAAGGAGAGAAAGAAGGAGGGAAGGTTAGCCACAGCAACATGTAGCGGGTACAGCTAGTGTGTATATACATACATACATATACTAGCTTGGGTACCCAGTTTTAAGTTTACAAAATGCATAAGGTTGTGGGTGTACTACAACTCCTATCATGCCAGGTTTACTCCCTGAAACTCCACCAATACAATGTTGGACAAGTTTGCTCTCTAGATGCATCATCAGTGGGGTTCAGTCTGTCCTCTGGTTGCAGGGTAAACTATAACTCCCACTATGGTGAATCAAACCCCTCCAGTCGGTTGAGTTAGTCATGGGGGTTCTGTGTGCCAAGTTTGGTCCAGGTCCATCATTGGTGGAAGTCACAGTTTATCTGGTTATGGGTGAACTACAATTCTATCTATCTAATGGGGTTGATCTGGATGGTCCTTAGGATCTATCATCTATCTATCTATCTATCTATCTATCTATCTGTCTGTCTGTCTGTCTGTCTGTCTATCTATCTATCTATCTATCTATCTATCTATCTATCTCTATCTAAAGAGGTTGAGCCGGATGGTCCTTAGGATCTATCCACCATTGATGGAAGTCACAGTTTATCTGGTTGTGGGTAAACTACAACTTTTATTTATCCAACCCTTTATCTATCTACCTCCTACCTACCTATCTATATCTATAGGGATTGGACTGGATGGTCCTTAGGATCTATCTATCTATCTATCTATCTATCTAAAGAGGTTGGGCTGGATGGTCCTTAGGATCTATCCATCATTGGTGGAAGTCACAGTTTATCTGGTTGTGGGTAAACTACAACTCCTATTTATCCATCCCTCTATCTATCTATCTATCTATCTATCTATCTCCCTACCTATCTCTCGTCTATCTATCGGGATTGGACTGGATGCTCCTTAGGATCTATCTATCTATCTATCTATCTATCTATCTATCTATCTATCTATCATCTATCTATCATCTATCTAAAGAGATTGGGCTGGATGGTCCTTAGGATCTATCCATCATTGGTGGAAGTCACAGTTTATCTGGTTGTGGGTAAACTACAACTCCTATTTATCCATCCCTCTATCTATCTATCTATCTATCTATCTATCTATCTCCCTACCTATCTCTCGTCTATCTATCGGGATTGGACTGGATGCTCCTTAGGATCTATCTATCTATCTATCTATCTATCTATCTATCTATCTATCATCTATCTATCATCTATCTAAAGAGATTGGGCTGGATGGTCCTTAGGATCTATCCATCATTGGTGGAAGTCACAGTTTATCTGGTTGTGGGTAAACTACAACTCCTATTTATCCATCCCTCTATCTATCTATCTATCTATCTATCTATCTCCCTACCTATCTCTCGTCTATCTATCGGGATTGGACTGGATGCTCCTTAGGATCTATCTATCTATCTATCTATCTATCTATCTATCTATCTATCTATCATCTATCTATCATCTATCTAAAGAGATTGGGCTGGATGGTCCTTAGGATCTATCCATCATTGGTGGAAGTCACAGTTTATCTGGTTGTGGGTAAACTACAACTCCTATTTATCCATCCCTCTATCTATCTATCTATCTATCTATCTATCTATCTATCTATCTATCTCCCTACCTATCTCTCGTCTATCTATCGGGATTGGACTGGATGCTCCTTAGGATCTATCTATCTATCTATCTATCTATCTATCTATCTATCTATCATCTATCTAAAGAGATTGGGCTGGATGGTCCTTAGGATCTATCCATCATTGGTGGAAGTCACAGTTTATCTGGTTGTGGGTAAACTACAACTCCTATTTATCCATCCCTCTATCTATCTATCTATCTATCTATCTATCTCCCTACCTATCTCTCGTCTATCTATCGGGATTGGACTGGATGCTCCTTAGGATCTATCTATCTATCTATCTATCTATCTATCTATCTATCTATCATCTATCTATCATCTATCTAAAGAGATTGGGCTGGATGGTCCTTAGGATCTATCCATCATTGGTGGAAGTCACAGTTTATCTGGTTGTGGGTAAACTACAACTCCTATTTATCCATCCCTCTATCTATCTATCTATCTATCTATCTATCTCCCTACCTATCTCTCGTCTATCTATCGGGATTGGACTGGATGCTCCTTAGGATCTATCTATCTATCTATCTATCTATCTATCTATCTATCATCTATCTATCATCTATCTAAAGAGATTGGGCTGGATGGTCCTTAGGATCTATCCATCATTGGTGGAAGTCACAGTTTATCTGGTTGTGGGTAAACTACAACTCCTATTTATCCATCCCTCTATCTATCTATCTATCTATCTATCTATCTATCTATCTATCTCCCTACCTATCTCTCGTCTATCTATCGGGATTGGACTGGATGCTCCTTAGGATCTATCTATCTATCTATCTATCTATCTATCTATCTATCATCTATCTATCATCTATCTAAAGAGATTGGGCTGGATGGTCCTTAGGATCTATCCATCATTGGTGGAAGTCACAGTTTATCTGGTTGTGGGTAAACTACAACTCCTATTTATCCATCCCTCTATCTATCTATCTATCTATCTATCTATCTATCTATCTATCTATCTATCTCCCTACCTATCTCTCGTCTATCTATCGGGATTGGACTGGATGCTCCTTAGGATCTATCTATCTATCTATCTATCTATCTATCTATCTATCATCTATCTATCATCTATCTAAAGAGATTGGGCTGGATGGTCCTTAGGATCTATCCATCATTGGTGGAAGTCACCATTTATCTGGTTGTGGGTAAACTACAACTCCTATTTATCCATCCCTCCATCTACCCACCTACCTACCTACCTATCTATATCTATCGGGATTGGACTGGATGGTCCTTAGGATCTATCTATCTATCTATCTATCTATCTATCTAAAGAGGTTGGGCTGGATGTAGTTCATAAGGAAGTCACCTACATTTCCAAATGTGTTTGCGTTTCTCATGTCGCGACACACGGTTTGGGGTTTGGGCAAGGGCGGCTCAAGCCATTACGCGAAGTAAGCATTCACGGTAGAGTTGATGTTGCCCAGGGGCGCTCTTGAGGCGCTCTTGGGGGAAAATAGATCTTGACATATGCGAGTTGTAGTTACTGGGATGTATAGTTCACCTACAATCTGAATTCCACCAATGATGGAATTGAACCAAATATGGCACAAAGAACTCCCAGTGATTGGTTTGGGGAGGGGGGGGGGCAAAATACTGTTTGCTTACTATTGAAAATTACCTAGGCCCGCCTCTGGGTTTGGGAAGCTCGGGTCGTAAGCATCAGGCAAGGGCAAACCTGTTTTCCACCCAAGGCAGTTGTGGAAATAGCATTAAATTGGTGGCTTCTTGAAGGAAATCAGGCTGCCTTCCTGGGCAAAGCTTTGGAGGCTGTTTTCAGTGTTTCTGGGAAGGGCATGCTCTCCAACTGCTTTGGCAAGGATGTCCCAGTTAATCCGCGGCTGCCCCAGTTTCTCTCTCCTCCTCCTCTTCTCCTTGATCCTTGGCTTGCTGCGATTGTGAGGAGTGGATTTCGAAAATGCAAATACCTTACTGTAGGAAGAAGAGAGGAGTGACTTTGGAAGTACTTAGGCTTGGTTTTCTCCCCCTGGAGCTACCGTATATCTGGAACTTTTTCAAATTGTAACTTTTCAGGCCTGCCCTCCTTGAGATTATATATTTCCGATGGTCTTCGGAACCCCTTTGGCAGAGAAGGCCGAGGATCTTTCCGCCTGTCCTACTCTTCCTTTTTGGAAACAGATGGTGAATCCCTCTATCCCAAAGCCTTCCTCCTGTTGTGATTGGACAGCCAAGGGGAGGGCTGTTTCGGAGACTCCAAACGAGGAGGGGAGAGCAGGCGTGCGCTAATATTATTTTTAGCAAATCATGAAGAGTAGTTCCACAACACAAAATAATATAAATACTATGGTTCATCCTTCTCATCCTTTTTGGAAACAGATGGAGAATCCTCCCACCAAAAGCCCTCCTCCTGTTGTGATTGGCTGGCCTCTCAGCTAAAGGGAGGGCTGTTTCTGAGACTTCAAGCAGGGAGGGGAGAGCAGGCGTGCTCGGCACATGTCAGCATGGTGCAGATATGCGGATGAGGGACAGCCTGGGAGGCTGGAGGGAGGCTCTTGCCAGCGAGTCCTTTTGAGGCATGGGGGTTTCTGAGACTTTTCAAGCAGGAAGGGGAGAGCAGGCGTGCTCGGCACATGGCAGCATGGTGCAGATATGCGGGTTGAGGGAGAGCCTGGGAGTCTGGAGGGAGGCTCTTGCCAGCGAGTCCCTTCGAGGCATGGGGGTTTCTGAGACTCCAAGCAGGGAGGGGAGAGCAGGCATGCTCGGCACATGGCAGCGTGGTGCACATGTGCAGGTGAGGGTTAGCGTGCGAGGCTGGAGGGAGACCCGTGCCAGTGAGTCGCTTCAAGGCATGGGGGTTCTGTGTGCCAAGTTTTGCCCAATTCTATCATTGGTGGGGCTCAGAATGCTCTTTGAGTGTAGGGAAACTATAAATCCCAGCAACTACAAGTCCCAAATGTCAAGGTTTATTTATTTATTTGCAGAATTTATATTCCGCCCTTCTTCTCACCCCACAGGGGAATCAGGACGGATTACAATGTACATATACATAGCAAACATTCAGTGCCATAGACACACAACACATATAGACAGACAGAGGCTATTTAACATTCCAATTTTCTGGCCACCAGGGGAGTTGTCGCTTCACCGTCCATCTGCGACACTGATGACGTACTTTCTGCAGTCCCCGCATGCTTTTGCTGGAGATTTTTATGGCCTTGTAAATTTGTTAAATTAGCCTTCCCACACGTAGACAGTACCTAAATTTCCTACTTGACAGATGCAACTGTCTTCGGGTTGCAGAGGTCGACAACAAGCTACACAAATTGGCCGGAAGCTCACTCCAACCCGGGCTGGCTTTGAACTCATAACCTTTTGGTCAGTAGTGATCTTAATGCAGCTGACACCCAGCTAGTTGTGCTCACATGTTCACATTTGGGCATATTGAGTATTTGTGTCAAGTTTGGTCCAGATCTATCATTGTTTGAGTCCACAGTGCTCTCTGGATGTAAGTGAACTACAACTCCCAAACCCAAGGTCACTGCCCACCAAAGCTTTCCAGTATTCTCTGTTGATCATGGGAGTTCTGTCCATCTCCTTCCTCACTTGCTTTGCCTAGAACTAGACACAACATGAGAGACTGGATTAAGGGGTCGTGGCATTAGGAAGGTTGAGAAACACTGTCTTAGTCTGTGAGAGAAGGCCTCAAAGTGTGAGGTAGACTGTGAGAGAAGCCTCTGTGTGAGGTAGGTCTTTGTCTGTGAGAAGGCCTCAGAGTGTGAGAAGTTTCAGTGAAAGTAGCCCCACGAGGGACTGTATTAAGGGGTCGAGGCATTAGGAAGGTTGAGAACATAAGGAGTTGGAAGGGTCCCCCCAAAGGACATCCAGTCCAACTCCCTTCTGCCAGGCAGGAAGGCACAATCCAAACCCTCCCGACAGATGGCCATCCCATCTCTGCTCAAGTTGATCTGATCAATTTGGTTGGGACCCAGAAGCCGTGGAATGTGCCGTGGAATGAAACTGTCTGGGCCATTTCTAAAAAACACCGCTTTCAACCCATTTGACAAATTCCTAGATCGTCAGCAATCCTGGAAAGTTTCCTTGGCAAGGTTTTTTGTGTGTGTTGCTTTGCACCTGGGAAAGATTTAGCATCATTTCTCCCTAAATCTTCGCACATTTGCGGAAGGAGCTGGCGCGTCGTAAAGGTGTCGGCGAAACAGATGTTCAATTCTCTGGAAGTGCCAGGGAAGCTGTGTATCATTTCAAGGAGGGAACAGGTAAACAAGAGTGCTCTTGGCACTTTCAGCAAATGTGGAGAGGAAACCGAGAACCAGGTAGTCACCACACATCAGTGCCAGAGCCAAAAATTGGGGAGTGGGGGGGGGGGGCAGAGCCGGCCCTAGGTAAGCAAACTGTATTTTGGCGCCCTTACCCAACCAATCACCAATCACAAATATTTATGACGGATGGCCATCTGTCAGGGGTGATTTGAATGCAATATTCCTGCTTCTTGGCAGGGGTGTGCCATCGCGCCTGGGGCTATAGCTTTTAGTGAAAGAGGCATGGACATGGCGTCTTTCCCCCAGCGGATTGCTTCTTGCCCTCCTATAGGAAACTGGAACTCCCAAAGACCAAAACACAACAGATAACTTGAAATGGTATTTATTGTTCAGAATGAGTTATCTTTCTCTAAGCTTGATGTTTCAACAGGGATAAAGGAAATATACTTTACAATCTCTGAAGTCCAAGGAGTTTGCAGCTGAGAAGCTTTTCCTGTTTCCTGTTTCCACAATGGCTGTGAATATCGGAATAAACACAACCCCGGTCCAATGGCCTGTGTTGAAGGGACAAGACCTTCCTCTGGTGCCAAAAGAACCGGTTTGAAGGCGCTTGGGTCTCCTCAATGTTGTCCAAGACGATCTGGACATAAATCATGAGTCCCAAGGGTAAAAAACCTTAAAATTGGTGCTGAGAGGTAATTTAAGCAGGGGCTTTTAGAGCCAAGTCTCTTACTCACGTCCATCTGATAGAAACTCTGATGGCAGAATGAAAAAAGGAAGCACTCCCCTCCTCCAGGAAGAGGTGGAGCCAAACAATTGAGCTTGAGAAAGCAATTCAACTGGTGCAGACAACACTGATTGACAGCTATAAATAACCAATCAATCCAACTATACATAAGCAGGGTAAAAAGGTAGGATTAAGCATGATACAACAGTTTAAATCTTGCAACTAACAGTTCTACACATAGGTGGCACCACTCACGCCGTCACAAGGGGGTTGGACTGGATGGCCCATGAGGTCTCTTCCAACTCTTTGATTCTATGATGCTGTGATTCTATTATTCTATGATTCTATTTTCTGTTTGTCGTGGGAGTTCTGTGTGCTATATTTGGTTCAGTTCCATCCTTGGTGGAGTTCAGAATGCTCTTTGATTGTAGGTGAACTATACATCCCAGTAACTACAACTCGCATATGTCAAGGTCTCTTTTCCCCCAAGAGCGCCTCAAGAGCGCTGTGATTGGCCGGCCTCTCAGTCTTCCAGCCAGTGATCAGCCTTTCGCCATCTATCCTGCATTATTCTGTCTAATTTCCCTCCTCCCAACAACGCCTCCTGATCTTACACTGACAGTAAATTAAAAATAGCTGAAGAGTGACAGCTTTTGGTATGTTTCTTCTTCTTCTTCATCTCCATCTTCTTCTCCCCATGATATTCTCCATCGGTTGTGATGGATTATTATCAACCATATGGAGGTGGGGGGAGAAAGGAGACGTCAAAAACAGAAAACGACATCAACACAGAAACTCAAAACACCGCTGACTGTCTTTCTTGTTTAGCTTTGCTCGGTGTGCGTGCTTTGCTCTTCTTTCGTGACAACGAAAAGCAACCTGGTAAATAGAAGTCCCAAAAGGTTGTTGCTCCACAAAAAGTAAAGAAAGAAAATGAGTGTGCTAAGAATGTAATGTGCTATTATGTCCAACTTCCCCATAGAATAGTCTCCTCAAGGTGCCTCCATGTCCAACCTGCTCATATAGTCTCCTTCTCAATGTGCCTCCATGTCCATCCTCCACATATTCTCCTTCTCAATGTGCCTCCATGTCCAACCTCCACATAGTCTCCTTTCCAATGTGCTTCTGTGTCCAACCTCCCCATAGTCTCCTTCTCAATGTGCCTCCATGTCCAACCTCCACATAGTCTCCCACCCAATGTGCCTCCATGTCCAACCTCCACATAGTCTCCTTCTCAGTGTGCCTCCATGTCCAACCTCCACATAGTCTTCTTCTCAATGTGCCTCCATGTCCAACCTCCCCATAGTCTCCCTCCCAATGTGCCTCCATGTCCAACCTCCCCATAGAGTCTCCTCAAGGATGGGCCTCTATATCTAACCTCCTCATAGAATAGTCTCATTGCCAATGTAGCTCCATGTCCAACCTCCCCACAGAGTCTCCTCAAGGATGGGCCTCTATATCTAACCTCCCCATAAAATAGTCTCATTGCCAATGTGCCTTTGTGTTCAACCTCCCCGTAGAGTCTCCTTGGCAATGTGCCTCCATGTGTAACCTACCCATAGAATAGTCTCATTGTCAATGTGCCTCCATGTTCAACCTCCCCATAGAGTCTCCTCAAGGATGGGCCTCTATATCTAACCTCCCCATAGAATAGTCTCAGTGCCAATGTGCCTTTGTGTTCAACCTCCCCGTAGAGTCTCCTTGGCAATGTGCCTCCATGTCTAACCTACCCATAGAATAGTCTCATTGTCAATGTGCCTCCATGTTCAACCTCCCCATAGAGTCTCCTCAAGGATGGGTCTCTATATCTAACCTCCCCATGGAATAGTCTCAGTGCCAATGTACCTTCATGTACCTCCATGTCGAACCTCCCCATAGAGTCTCCTCGAGGATGGGCCTCTATGTGTAATCTCCACATAGAATAGAGTGTCACTGCCAATGTGCCTCTGTGTTCAACCTCCCCATAGAGTCTCCTCGAAGATGGGCCTCTATGTCTAACCTCCCCATAGAATCGTCTCAGTGTCAATGTGCCCGTGTCCAACCTCCCCATAGAGTCTCCTTGCCAATGTAGCTCCATGTCCAACTTCCCCACAGAGTCTCCTTGAGGATGGGCTTCTATATCTAACCTCCCCATAGAATAGAGTCTCCTTGCCAATGTGCCTCCATGTCCCGGTTGGACATGGAGGTACCGTGGCAATGAGACTATTCTATTCCCCATAGAGTCTCCTCAAGGATGGGCCTCTGTATCTAACCTCCCCATAGAATAGTCTCATTGCCAAGGTACCTCCATATCCAACCTCCCCATGGAGTCTCCTCGAGGATGGGCCTCTATGTGTAACCTCCCCATAGAATAGAGTGTCATTGCCTCGTCTCCGGCCTGGGCCTTGGTGCAGCCCTCTTCGGCGGTGGCCTCCTCCTCCTCGCCACCTCCACTGCTCCCCGCTCTTCCTCGGAGGACAACACCTGGATGGCTCTTTGTCAGGAGGGCTTTGGTTGTTTTCTTGGCCTGGTTAAAGAAGTTGGACTGGATGGTCTTAAGGCAGCATTTCTCAACCTGGGGATCAGGACCCCTGCGGAGGTCATAAAGGGGTGTCTGAGGGGTCAACAAAACCATCGGAAAACACAATATTTTCTGTTGGTCATGGGGGTTCTGTGTGGAAAGTTTGGTTCAATTCCATCGTTGGTGGGGTTCAGAAAGCTCTTTGATTGCAGGTGAACTATAAATCCCAGCAACTACAACTCCCAAATGGCAAGGTCTATTTTCCCCAAGTTCCACCAGTTCTCACATTTGGGCATATGGAGTATTCGTGCCAAGTTTGGTCCAAATCCACCATTGTTTGAGTCCACAGTGCTCTCTGGATATAGGTGAACTACAACTCCCAAACTCAAGATCAATGCCCACCAAACCCTTCTAGTGTTTTCTGTTGGTCATGTGGATTCTGTGTGGGAAGTTTGACCCAATTCCACCATTGGTGGAGTTCAGAATGCTCTTTGGTTTTAGGTGAACTATAAATCCCAGCAACTACAACTCCCAAATGGCAAAATCAATTTTTTTTAGTGATGGTCACTTGTTAGCCTGTTATGTGTATTGTGTCCAAATTTGGTGACAATTCGTCCACTGGTTTTTGAGTTATGTTAATCCCACAAAGGAACATTACATTTTTAAAATTTATATAGATTAATTAAAATAAACTCAGCGGAACAGCGAGTCCGCAATAAGAGAACCGCGAAGTAGCGGGGAAACAATGTAAAGGTTTCCCTTGCCATTAAGTCTAGTCGTGTCTGACTCTGTGGGGTGGTGCTCATCTCTATTTCTAAGCCGAAGAGCCGGCGTTGTTCATAGACACCTCCAAGGTCATGTGGCCAGCACGACACTCTTTCCAAGGGGAGTGCATGTGTGGCGGGGTGTGCGTGCGTGGCGGGGTGTGAGCTCCTCATAGTGGAAACAGTAGGTGCTAGGCAAGAAGAACACACAGCGGGAAGGGGAGCCAGTGGGTGGGAAGCCCCCTCCCCACAAACAATGATCCGAAACAAAAGAACCGAAAACAACACTTTCAATTTTGGAGGGCTTAGAAAAAAAACGGAACGGGGCTCCCAACGAAAACCGGGACACGAAACGGGATGGCCTTGAGTCGCCTCCAGGTTGAGAGGGGCGTTATATAAATATGGCAAATAAATAAATAAAATAAATAAGGTTTCCCCCCAAAATAATGTTTTGAAACGAAAGAATCGAAAACAACACTTTCAATTTTGGAAGGCTTACAAAAAAACGGAACGGGGGCTCCCAACGAAAACCGGGACACGAAACGGGACCGCCTCGAGTCGCCTCCGGGTTGAGAGGGGCGTTATATAAATATGGTAAATAAATAAATAAAATAAACAAACGCGTCTCCTGGATATATTATCCACTGGGTACATTTGAGTAGTAAAAAAAACCATACCTGTAATATCTGTAAACATTTTTTTTTCTTGGACAAACAAATTTTATTTTAGATATTGCGTCTATACACTGTACATTCAGTCACTGTGGTATATATAAGCATAGCTATTTTCATACATAATCTGATAAAGTCCTTTATTTTATAATATTATCTGTTTCCAAGTTGGAAAGGGAAGTGGGGGGAGGGAGGAAAAAAAGGAGTTTGGAAAGGACTATCAAGATACACAGCGAAATAGATAAATACCCCACGCTATTTTTTTCTTTTTCTCTTTTTTGTAAATCAGGCATTTATAAACAAAGAAAGCATATTTAACTACATAAAAATAGTTCTAAAACAGGAGAGCAAGTCATAAAATTGTTAGCAGCAGCTGGGGGAGAAGTAACAAAAAATGTGCTGAAATTTTTTTTTTACACGTTTGTAAATTTTTGCAGCATTGACTCCCTCGATTATAAACGTATTTCTGAGAATTATTTTTTTCCTTTTCTTTGAAAAGTCCTTTCTCCTAAACACACAGATTGCTTGCGGGGCGCGGAAGGGGAAATGTCCGTTTTGTTTCTTTCGAATCGTAAAATATCTTACAACGAGGCAAAAAAAAAATCAGATGAAAAAGAACGAAAAAATTTTTTTCGACGATGCTGGAATTTGGATGGAAAAAGAAAAACGTTTCGTTTCTCGACGGTAATTTTTTTTTAATCCCCCGAACAAATTGCAACCTTTTCCCCCCATTTAAAAACACAACTCGTAAAACAAGACAACTAAGTAAGAAAAAGATCTTGAAAAAAGTAAACACCATATACACTTATTATACAAAAATGAAGAAAGTATTTACAAATTAACTTTTTTTTACATTGGTTAGTTTTGTCTGAAAAAAAGCAGGTTATTATTATTATGTATACTTATTAGCTGCTCCGTATATATGAATATCTTATTGCTGTCGATATTCTTTCCCCCCTTTGTTAAAAGTCTTACTTGAATATCTCTTTTCCTTTAAAAAAAGTGAATTAAATTGAATATAGAATTATCTAGAGAAAATATATACATACGTACATACATGTATGTACGTAGTATAGGGAAAGTAATGGGAGAGTCAACAGCTTATGTAGTAAAATACCTCTTCTCCCCGTGGAAAGAAAAATGGAACTGAACGAGAGAACAAGGATTGAAGTGTCGGCCATTTTTGTACCAGAAAGAGCAACGGTAAGAATAGCGAGCGAAACTGGCAAAGGAAAAGATGTTCTCGGCAACAACAATATAATTTCCCTTTATAGAGTTTGGATGTAATGGGAGAAAGGACCAGTTCACACTTGACCCCATGGAACACAAGACACTGGAGGAAATTACCGCCGTACTGTGTTTTCATCTGAATGCGAATGTACGGCCTTCGCGGATAACGTCGTGACCCATCTGGAGCGCAAGCGACCATTTTGCTGTGTTCAGATGAGCTATTTATACACAGCAGAGCTGGGAAGGGGGCCAGAAACGAGCCTCGTGGTTGCAGCCAGGCTCGAGCGACAAAAATCGCTTGATTGTGTCCATCTGCCGAAAGGAAAAGCGTGGCGAATCCGCAAGAACTGTCAAACACGTCTCCCCCCCCCCCCCCCCGATATTTTCTGATTTGCTTTGGAAAGCTCTCCAAGAGGGTTCTGGCCATTGGGCAGAAAAATCGAGCGGTTACCAAAGAAGAAGAGAGATGACAATTACACAACCTGAGAACAACAAAGTTTTCTGTGTCTTAGGCCTGTTCCTGGGTTTATTTGAGGCACTGATTCAGAAAATTGCATTGGATAGACCACATCTGCTCTAGTTTCTTAGATATGGTCATTATGGTTTTCTATGGGCGAGCAGATAACGTGGTCTATGTCACATGTTAGGACAGTGGTTCCCAACCTTTTTTTTTTTTTTTTTACCAGGGACCACCCAAAAGGGTTACAAATCAGTTTCTGGTCAACTTTAGATTCGGTTTGGTTCTTTGGGGTGCTCATTCAGAAAATTAGATTGGATAGACCACAACAGCTCTAGTTTCTGATACAGAACATATGGCATCTAGTAGTCACCATCCATTGGAGCATGTAAGGAATCAATGAGTGTGTCAACTGTAAAATAAAATGCATGAAGCTGATTGGTTGGGCAATGTCCAGGGAGATGGCTGAGCCTGGGACTTTTGGATACTGTTACATTTTTGTTCAGGCTTGTGCAGAGAGAGACAGACGAGAGAAGCAGAGAGAGACAGAATTTGGAGTGTGCTCTTGCTTCTTGAGCTGCTGAAGGAGTTTATCCAGATGGACAAAAGGAAGACCATTTTAGATCTCTCTTAAAATTACATTATGTGATCACATTGTACAGCTGTTGTTCAGAGCTACGAAGAGTAAACTAGTTGTTCTTTAATGTTCACCTGCATGGCATATTTTCTTTCACTGTCAAGGCGGTGTGTGGACTGATCAAACGTGAACTACACGTGGTTTATTTTACATTATGCCATATCATCTCCTCGCCCACAGAAAACCGTATTTAATAGTCTAGAGCTGGGTAGTCAGCCTCTTCCCCTCTCGGCACTATAAGGGGGTTTCATTCTCAATGCTGCATGGTTTCGAGGCTACGATGTAGTAATGGTGAGGTCGCAGACCACATATTTGTTCCTGAGAACCATTAGTGGTCCACAGGTTGGGAGCCATTGTGATGGGGTGAAACTGGTGCCATTTTTAAATCAGCAGGTCAAATATACCCAGGAACAGGACTAACTTTTGAGGCACCAAAATGGGTCTTCTCTGCTTTTCCAAGATGTTCGGGTTTTCAACAATTTGCATTTCTTGTGCCAATAGTTGTATCTAAAATGTCTAAATGCTTATATTATATCCAAAGCCAGAGTTTTCCAAACTGTCTTTTGCGTGTCGTGCAATCATCATGAGAAATACCAAATATGGTAGAAATGTATATTCTCGTACAAATCATATATTTATACAAATATGAATGACACGAGACACACTGCGTCCCCATAAATGTAGTTGTTAATACGTATTTCTCATAACCTCAAATTTACTGAATTACCGTGTCGCGAAATGACTCGGGTTAAACTTTTGAAACACGAGTCATTTCGCGACACGGTAATTCAGTACATTTGAGGTTATGAGAAATACATATTCACAACGAAATTGATGGAGACGCAGTGTGTCGCCGTCACGAAATGTTGGAAACCTCTGGCCTCGAGGAAGGGAAGTCTCATAGCTGTGACCCATTTCCTGATCATTACTTTGGCGGTGTTGAGATCGTAAGTGTAACTTCTGGCATTGCCACTGACTAGGATTACACGGGGTTGCTGTGAGTTTTCCAGACTGTAAGCCCATGTTAGGACAGTAAATAAAGAACGACACTCTGAAAATGGGGGAATACCAGGCATGAGCCAGCGAACACCTCCCAACAAAGGATTCCCCCAAGCGGGAATCAGCCAGGTCTTTAAGCTGCAAGGTGATTAATTGCAACATTCACACTTGCCTCAAGCAGACAAGAGTGGACCTTCCAGAGATATATAAACCAAACTTGCTTAGTTTCCAACAGTCTGCAAAACCTCTGAGATAGATGTGGGTGAAATGTCAGGAGAGAATGCTTCTGGAACACAGCCACACAGCCCAGAAAACTCACAGCAACCCCATGAAAGCCTTCGACAACACATCTGATAATGCACAAGATTACTTCCAACCCGTGCCAAATTTCAAAGTAGGAGAAATCAAAATTACGACTTTGCCATAACAGTGACTTCTTGTTGGCAGATTCGACTCTCTAGAAAGGGCTCCGGACAGAACACTAAAACATTTAACACGACCGTGTGCATCTTTTAAGAAATAACTGCAAACTTAAGCATTAAAAAAAAATCTTGGAAACTCATATGGCCAAGAAGGAACAAACAAACAAACAAATCTTAATGCACCTTTACATATGACAGTAATAATGCCCATTAATTAATTAATATATGTATGGCAAAGATTTCAATTCCATGCATATGGTTTTTCTTTTAATAAATGCAGAAAAATAAAAACATACACGAAGCAATTTTTTTTTAAAAAACCCCTCACGTTAAAAAAATAACGGCATAAACACAATATTCGTTTTGCATTGCACTTTAGGGAGGGAGAGAGCTGAACCCAACTCACTGCAAATCAACAAGGGCAAGACCGCAAACTTGAGAAAACTTTGTATCATGCAAGTTTCGTTTATTCTATCTTTATTCCGCCCTTCCCGTTTTCCGTTTTCGCCGAAGTAACCTGATTTTGCCTTTCCTGTATGTACCTCCCACCCCATACATGAAAGTGTACTTCCTCCTTGTCGGTGTTCATGCTTTACAATGGCTATCAGACTGGAAAAAAGTGTAATACAATTTAAATTTTCGATACAGTAGAGTCTCGCTTATCCGACATAAATGGGCCGCTGGAACGCCAGATAAGCAAAAATCTCGGATAATATGGAGAGATTAAGAAAAGCCCTGATGCTGGGGAAAATGGAAGGAAAAAGGAAGAGGGGCCAACCAAGATGGATGGATGGTATCCTTGAAGTGGCTGGATTGACCTTGATGGAGCCGGGGGTGCTGACAACCGACAGGGAGCTCTGGCATGGACTGGTCCATGAAGTCACGAAGAGTTGGAAAGACTGAATGAATGAACAACAAGAAAAGCTCCCTCGCTCGCTCTCTTTCTTTCCCATCCTCTTTGCCTTCTTTCTCTCCTTTCCCTTCCTCTTCCACAAAGCAAACATTTCCGATGCTGGCAAGAGAGAGAGAGAGAGAGAGAGAGAGAGAGAGAGAGAGAGAGAGAAGAAAGAAAGAAAGAGAGAGAGAGAGAGAGAGAGAGATGGGCCGGGGCTGCAGGGAGGTGGGTGAGGTGAGGATGGGTGCCGAGGTCAAAAGTGCCAGAGAGTGAGGCCTTTCTTTCTTTCCCTCCTTCTTCCATAAAGCAAGCATTTCCACTGCTGGGGAGAGAGGGAGGGGGGGGGGGAGCCAGGGCTGGAGAGAGGGGGCCGAGGCAAAGACGGGTACCAAAGTCAAGAGCACCAAAGAGCAAGGCCGGCGGAACAGCCAGGGCAGCTTTGACGGGGTTCCTGGGACCTCGCATTCAGCTCAGGCAACGTTTCGTCGAAGTGGAAGCCACTTCGACGAAGCGTTGCCTGAGCTGAATGCAAGGCCCCAGGAAAGAGAGTCAGCAAGGAGGAAAGCGGAGTCCAGAGCAGGAGCCAGAGAAGGAAGAGAGGAAGGGAGGGCTCATTCCAATTCTCTGAGAAAGAGCCTTGTTTTATTCTTCCAAGCCAGAAGCAGCCAAGGCTCGTTGGATAATACGGAATGTCGGATAAGCGAAGGTTGGATACGCGAGACTCTACTTTATTTTTAGTGGCTAAAGAATCCATTCAAAAGGACACTTTTTTCTTCTATTTTTAAAAGATACGGAGGAGTCAGGAGGAGAGAAAGAAAATACGACAGTTTCCTTACTCTCCCAAGTAAAGTTTAGGCTACCTAATTCTGCTTTGGTTGGGGTACCAAGGCTAGCCAATGCAGCCGGATGGTGTCCCTGATTCCTTTTCTAGAAATTGGAATGGCTGCAATTGCAACTTCCAATTGTTCATTCTCGCCAACAGAACCCACAGTCAATCACATCTCCTCATGTCTTAATGCAGAGCTTTCCAAACTCGGTGTCGTGACACATTTGTGTGTTGGTGTGTTGCATGAGTGAGTATCTGTGAAATAAACAATACATTTATTATTTTAAAAAATATATAAATGAAATGTGTAATGTCCTCACACATTTCATTGTTACCATGTATGTATGTCTCCATATCTCTAACCAGGGGTTGGTATAATCTCAAGTTTGCTAGTAAAACTGAATGATTGTGTCGCGAAATGATACACGTCTGAAAAGGTGTATCATTAACATGTTTGGAAAGTTCAGTGACAATTAAAAATAGGGGAAATTTTGGGCATAACCCTTGCTTTTACCAGTTTATGGATGTGTCTGGGGTTGGTTGAAGCTCCTGCTCGCTAATAAAACGGAATGACCGTGTCGCGAAACAACGCATGTCTAAAACATGAAATGTTTGGAAAGCTCTGCGTTAATAGCTCTGGTAGTTCACTTGGTAACACTACATATATCCTCAGGCCGCTATCTAGTCAACTCTGTCTCCTTGCACGTTCAAACGAGCTAACAAAAGCCCCGATACAACTGATAACAGACGACGGAGTAAAAACACCTCTCTAAAGGGATTGAGGAAAAAGGGGAAGATGCTAAGTCCAGTTCCTTATTTAAAAAAACCCAACAGAATCCCATAGGATCTTTGTGCATAGCGCTTGAGTTATGGTGCTATCTACTGACTTCCTGTACAACTCACCCTCCAATTCCCATTTACCAGGAAGAAGTAACTGCAGAGCAATGGGAATCTGTTTCCCCATTGCTTGGGAATCTGCTGCCTGCCACTGAGTGATCCCCATTGCCTTAGGCAGGGACAGGGTCCCTTGCACCACCGATTACTGGCACAAAAGCTATGGGAATGGCTGCTAGTGGCTTCCCAATCCACAGGGGAATGAGCCCCATTCATCAATGTTTCTGGGTAAATGGGGATTGGGGGGTTTCCATAGTCTCTGTGTATGGGGGTTATCCAGAAAGTAAGGTTACAAGGCATGTAGCTCTTATAGAGAAAGTTTGGTATCACTGTTGTGTAGCGGGAAGCCAGCGGAAGCGAATGAGCAGTGCCAGTCCTCAGCAGCTCATCAGTTAGAGAACGAGCAGTGCCAGTCCTCAGTAGCTCGTCGGTTAGAGAACGAACAGTGCCAGTCATTGGTAGCTCATTGGTTAGAGAACAAGCAGTGCCAATAGCTCATTGGTTAGAGAACGAGCAGTGTCAGTCGTCAGTAGCTCATTGGTTAGAGAACAAGCAGTGCCAGTAGCTCATTGGTTAGAGAACGAGCAGTGCCAGTCGTCAGTAGCTCGTCAGTTAGAGAACGAGCAGTGACAGTCGTCAGTAGCTCGTCGGTTAGAGAACGAGCAGTGACAGTCATCAGTAGCTCGTCGGTTAGAGAACGAGCAGTGACAGTCGTTAGTAGCTCGTCGGTTAGAGAACGAGCAGTGCCAGTCGTCAGTAGCTCGTCGGTTAGAGAACGAGCAGTGCCAGTCGTTGGTAGCTCATCAGTTAGAGATGAGCATCCTCATTCCATTTCCCTCCAAGTGTGAAGTTTGTGCTGTAATACACAACCTAAATGCTAAGGGCATGAACGCGGCTGCTAGTCATTGTGAAATCCTTTCAGTTTATGGAGAGGACGTAATGTCAAGACAGCACGTGACAAAAAGGGTACAGAATATATTGTGAGACCATGACGAAATTTTGCAGAGCCATCCAAAACAAACATCGTGGGATGCTGACGGCAGGAGTCCACCTCCTTGATGACAATGTGTGTCTGCACACCGCTCATGCAACACAAGAGTTGTTGACTTCGTTTGGTTGGGATGTTTTAAGCCACCCCTCTCACAGCCCTAATTTTGTACCCAGTGACTATCATCTGTTTACTAAATTGAAGAAACACCTGGGTGGAAAATACTTTTCTGACGACAAAGAGGTGAAAATCTAAGTGATAAACTGGCTGAAAAAGGTGATGACAAGGGCGTCAAAAACTCATCCCACGGATGACAAAATGTATTGAACTGAATGGCGATTATGTGAAAAAATAATGTAATACCTATGCTACAATCCATGTAAGTTCTATTAAAATACGAGGGGTAGCTTTAAGTAAGGTCCGTTTTGTTGTAGACACTAGAAGTTCGCGTGCATACCGCAACGAGCGTGTGCATCGTGTACCGGCATGCCTCGGGAACAACTGTGCTCTGTAGCTCACCTGTACGGTTCTGTTCTGTGCTTTAAAAATGTTTAAGACTATCAACTCACGCACCGCATGTGAGGTTCACTTAGTGATACGGTTTTTGTCAACAAGGAACCTGCCTGCTGCAGAAATTCATCTGCATGGCCATGACAACGTCCGTGATGAGGACCGCTACGGTTGCCCTTCTTTGATTACAGATGATTTGATTTGATTTCACACTCAAATCTTTGGTTTTTGTGGTCCTCTGTTTCGGGACCCGACGGGAGCACAGTTTCCTAAACTTTAGGTGTTCAGAAACAATGTTGTAAAGCACTGATCTCGACACGTCAGGAAATTCGTTTGAGAGACCTGTTATTGTGAAGTGCCTGTTCTCACGAATCCTCGTTTCAACTGAAGCCACCAAATCGTCTGTAATCAAAGAAGGGCGACCGGAACGGTCCTCATCATGGATGTTGTCACGGCCATCTTTGAATTGTCTTACCCACTTATGCACTTTGCTTTCACTCATAACAGTATCACCGTACACTTCACAAATCTGTCGATGAATTTCTGCACGCGGTCGTTGTGGTATGCGCGCGAACTACTAGTGTCTACAACAAAACGGACCTTACTTAAAAAATACCCCTCGTATATTCATTCTTTGAATATTTTTTTTTAAAAAATCTCGTAACCTTACTTTCCGGATGACCCTCATAGCGCCTTAATTAGGTTGACGTAGTGACTATGAATACACAACACTTACGAGCGCATAACTCTCTGTGATGCATTCGTAACTGCGACATAGGATTCCCGCCACGGCGTTGGGTCCAATCATGAGGAAGTGAAACTTCCACCTGGGTGAAGATTTTGCCCTGAGTTTTGTTACTTTTACTGCATATTTATACAATCCGTTGTTGGAGACACATCGGGACAAGCTGCGGCATAAATCCCAACATTAAAGTATTTGCCACATTGGGAAAAAAGAGAGACACACATACATACCCCACAATGACCAAATGAGAATAAGAAACGTAGGCTTATTCACAGCAGCAGCAGCAGCAGTCTTTTTCGTAATACGACAGTGAGCGCTCTTGTGAAGGATACAGACATCCCCACGCATGATGACGGGGAAGTCAATAAAATACTGAAATTTCTGAGGTGATGATAGAATGCAAACAAGGTCTCTGAGGAAATGGGAAGAGGGTTTTCCAAAGGTTGCCAGGCCGTCCTCACTTTCCGGCGGATCTTTCTCTCATGGTCCAGCCACGTTTTTGATTTCGTCTGTTTATATTGTCCTATTGGGTTCCTAGACCTGAAGTGCTCCAAAGTTGACCGAGTCCTTCAAACTCGTCCCCCCTCTCTGCTGATCTTCCTATTCCTCTCTCAAAGTTACGTCGTGGTTACTAAACACTGAATTTGATAAGGCTTGGTTCCACCACCCCGATATCCCATCAAAACACACAGCCGCCCCTTTTGAACCCACCGATATCCCATCTTTTCTCATTTCTAACCATGGGTAAAACACAAAAAGATTATTATTTTTTTCCAAACTAGAGTTCTTAAAAAATTATCTGAAGATTCGTACAAATCGTCTGGTTCAAAATGGTCATGGCTTACTATTCGGCTTTTTTTTTTTATGACAAGTACGAATCCAACATCTCTAACAATGTTGTCTTTACAAATTCGGTATTTCCCCCTCCCCATATATTTATATCTATATATATATATTTATATATATATACACATACACACACTTTAAAAAAAATCTGGTCAATGGCTATAATACCACTTTTGAATTGACTCAGTTGTGTGTGTCTTTCAACAGCTTTGTAACAAAAATGGTATTTTGTTTTTGCATTTGTCGTAATTCCAAAAGTTTTCTCAGATAGCGAGCCCCCGTTCGTTGTCTTTGATTTTGTGTAGCTGCTAGATGGAATTTCCCAGTCGAAGTTTTGCTTTTTCTTTTTTGCTCCAGACTCAAAAAAGTACTTTAGGTTTAGAAACACTCTTCATGTTCTAGGCACAGGAAGATGTTGTGCTATACGGACTGAAAAAAGAGGTGGCATTCAGTGCTTCTGTTATCAAGAGTAACATTTGCTCTCCAAATTAATAACCGCGTCCATGTTTATCGGCATTACCCTGGCGCCTCTCCCACACACTCTCCCTTACTGCGCATATTTTGTCAATCAGTGGCCTCCAGATTAGGCCGAAATCATGATCCTTAGTTTTCCATGTCTTTTGTCGCCTGTTTGTCGCTGGGCAGATCGCTCTGTTTAGGCCACAGTTGCTCCTGAAGTTCCTTCACAACCTTTTCCAAGTGTTCCCGGGCTTCCCTCTCGCGCAACAAATCAGCCCGCAGCTGCTCCCGATCTGCCTCTGCATGCTGTAGTTTGACTTGCAAGTCTTCAATCTAGAAAAGATGATGAATAAGAGTCACAATAACATCAGGAACCCTAATCAGGGCAACAGAAAACCCTTGAGGATCTTCAGTCTAGAAAAGATGTCCAACAAGAGTCACAAGAACATCAGGAACCTTAATCGGGGCAATAGGAAAACCTTGTTGATCTTCAATCTAGAAGGAATGCCCAACATGAGTCACAATAACATCAGGAACCTTATTCGTGGCAATAGGAAAGCCTTGTAGATCTTCAATCTAGAAAGGATGCCCAACAAGAGTCACAATAAGATTAGAAATCCTAATCGGGGTAATAGGAAAGCCTGGTAGATCTTCAATCTAGAAAGGATGCCCAACAAGAGTCACAATAACATCAGGAACCTTATTCGTGGCAATAGGAAAGCCTTTTTGGTCTTCAATCTAGAAAAGATGACCAACAAGAGTCACAATAAGATTAGAAATCCTAATCGGGTAATAGGAAAGCCTTGTAGATCTTCAATCTAGAACGGATGCCCAACAAGAGTCACAATAAGATTAGAAATCCTAATCATGGCAATAGGAAAGCCTTGTAGGTCTTTAGTCTAGAAAAGATAACCAACAAGAGTCACAGACCAGTGGTTCTCAACCTGTGGGTTCCCAGATGTTTTGGCCTTCAAATTCCAGAAATCCTAACAGCTGGTAAACTGGCTGGGATTTCTGGGAGTTGTAGGCCAAAACACCCAGGTACCCACAGGTTGAGAACCACGGCTCTTGACCTTATTTCAGACTCATCCTTTATTGGTGCTATGTCTTAAGGCAGTGGTTCTCAACCTTCCTAATTGAACCATATTTGACACACAGTTCTCCCACAACCAACAAAAACTACTGGAAGCGTTTGGTGGGCATTGACCTTGAGTTTTGGAGTTGTAGTTCACCTACATCTAGAGAACACTGTGGACTCAAACAATGATGTATCTGGACCAAACTTGGCACGAATACTCAACATGTCCAAATGTGAACACTGGTAGAGTTTGGGGAAAATAGACATTGATATTTGGGAGTTGTAGCTGCTGGGATTTATAGTTCACCTACAATCAAAGAGCATTCTGAGCTCCATAGATAGAATTGAACCAAATTTGGCACACAGAACTCCCATGACCAATAGAAAATACTGGAAGGGTTTGGTGAGTACTGATCTTGAATTTTGGAGTTGTAGTTCACCTACATCTAGACAGCACTGTGGACTCAAACAATGATGGATCTGGACCAAACTTGGCATGAATATTCAAAATGCTGAAATGTGAACACTGGTGGAGTTTGGGGGAAATAGACCTTGATATCTGGGAATTGTAGCTGCAATTTATAAATCAAAGAGCCCCTTGAATCCCATCAACGATGTCAGTCCCATGTTGCGCAAGAGCTTTTCTCCCTGCCTTGAAGGGACTCGCTAGCGCAAGCCCCCCTCCAGCCTCACACGCTCTCCCTTGCCTGCACATGTGCCATGCACCGGGCACGCCTGCTCTTCCCTCCTCACTTGGAGATTCAGAAAAAAGCCTTCTCCTTGGCTGAGAGGCCGGCCAACCAGAGCAGGAGGAGGGCTTTTGGTGGGAGGATTCACCGTCTGTTTCCAAAAAGGAAGAAAAGGACAGGCGGAGAGACCTTCAGCCTTCTCTGCCAAAGGGGTTCCTAAGACCACCAGAAATATAGATAACAAATAATGATAAAACTCATCCAGAGGTTTATCATTTTATGTTGTACCTTTTGGCCCACCCACGGTGTTTGATTTTTCACTTAGTTATTTTGCACTGTTTTATTTTACTTGTATGTTTTACTTTTTTATTTTATTGTGATGTTATTTTTTGCCGTTCTGTATTTATTTTGCTATAATATATTACTAGGCTTGGCCTCTGGGGAGAGGGTGGCAGGGAATAAATAAAGATTATTATTATTACAAGATCACTCTGCTGGCTGTTGAATTGGATCACACGTTGGACACTTCCCAAGTGTCTAGGACTGTGTGATGTATTTATTATTATTATTATTATTATTATTATTATTATTAGAAACACCACAAGATGAGTCCACAGCAGACACTCTGCTGGCTGTTGAATTGGATCACACGTTGGACACTTCCCAAGTGTCAGCCTATCAGCCCACCAGGACCCTAAGATCTTCTGGGGAGACCCTGCTCTCTATCCCGCCGGCTTCACAACTGCGGCTGGCGGGAACGAGAGACAGGGCCTTTTCTGTGGTGGCCCCTCGGCTTTGGAACACCCTCCCCATAGAGGTACGATCAGCCTCCTCACTGATGGTGTTTCGGAATAGATTGAAGACATGGATGTTTAAACAAGCATTCGGTTAATCCGTTGCAACGAATTTTGATGACTAAAGGATTGGTAATCATGGACGACGAATTTTGGATTGCGATTCCAGTTACGAGATGCATGGGATTATTATTGGTGGCCCAATAATTTGTATTGTATATGTGTTTTATGCTTTTAAACTGAATACTGTTTTTTAAGTGTTGTAAACCGCAATGAGTCGCCGACTTAGGCTGAGATATTAGCGGTATACAAGCACATAAATAAATAAATAAATAAATAAAAAATAAATAGGACTGTGTGATGTATTTATTATTATTATTATTATTATTATTATTATTACTTGAAACACAACAAGATGACTCAGTAGCAGACACTCTGCTGGTTGTTGTATTGGATCACACGTTGGACACTTCCCAAGTGATTACTGTTGTTATTATTATTATTATTATTATTATTATTATTATTATTATTATTAGAAACACAACCATGTAAGTCCACAGCAGACACTCTGCTGGCTGTTGTATTGGATCACACGTCGGACACTTCCCAAGTGTCTAGGACTGTGTGATGTATCGGTAAATATTATCATTATTATTATTATTATTATTATTATTATTATTATTGGTTTTGTGATGGTTTTGATGACCCCTCTCAAACCTCCATGCGACCCCACCAGTGGTCGCGACCCCCAGGTTGAGAACCACTGTCTTACGGCAAGCAGATGAGCTCTGGGGTTTTACTAAATTAGAACGCAAGGCGATGCATGCGCTCTCACTTTCAAACACACATTTTCTGTGTTATCACAGCAGCTGGAACCTAAAGCAGAAGGTCTTCTCGCACCATCCAGGGAAACAACGGTTCTGCATCTCACAGGCCCAGCCCTTCTCGACACACTGACAAAAGGATATAGAAAGAATTCCAGATGTGAAATCCCTGCGGCAAACCAAGGAGGCTGCGACGGTGAGCCTGCAAACCCCGCTGGTCGGAAGTCAAAGAATGTCAAGATTGAGGCGCGTTCCCAGCCCCAACCGCAAACCCTTCGGCAAGGCCCACGAAGAAACTCCCGATCGGATTCTGTTTAGTCTGGGAATGTCTTATCGGCCAGATGCTCGTGATGCCGAGGGGAGGAAATCCGCATCATTTCCTGCTTCGGCTCTCCTCCACTTGGCAAGCTTCCCAAAAGGGGACTGCTGGGCCGCTCCCCTTCCCGTCAAGGAGACGCAGAAGACATGGTTTCAAGGGATTGTTTGGATCTTTTATCCGACACGGTTTCAAGGGATTGTTTGGATCTTTGAAGAGGGAACTGCCCCCTCCTGCACATCCATGCGTTTTTGTAAACAGAGTTATTTTGGCCACAAGAGCTTCCTCTGTCCTTGGCTGGAATGCCATGACAGAGCAGGATTTTCGTGAAGAAACATCTCCAGAGTCTTCCATGCCCGGAATCACTGGGTTGCTGTGAGTTTTCCGGGCTGTCTGGCCATGATCCAGAAGCATTCTCTCCTGACGTTTCTCCCACATCTTTGGCAGGCATCCTCAGAGGTTCTGAGGTCTCACCTCACTACCTCTGAGGCCGCTTGCCATAGATGCAGGCAAAACATCAGGAGAGAATGCCTCTAGACCATGGCCATATAGTCCGAAAAAAACTACAACAACCCAGTGATTCCGGCCATGAAAGCCTTCGACAATATGTTGTGAGGTCTGTTGGAAACTAGGCAAGTGCGATTTATATATCTGTGGGAGAAAGAACTCTTGTCTGGTAGCCATTGTTATTATTATTAGATACACAACAACGCGCAAGTGGGGTTTACATATATGTGGAATAACGTCCAGGGTGTGAGAAATAACTCTTGCGTATTGTTATTAGATACACAACAATACGCAAGTGGGGTTTACATATATGTGGAATAACGTCCAGGGTGTGAGAAATAACTCTCGTCTGTTGGAGGCAAGTGTGAATGCTGCAATAGGCTACCTTGATTAGCATTTAATGGCCTTGCAGCTTCAAAGCCTGGCTGATTGCTGCCTTGGGTAATCCTTTTTTGGGAGGTGTTAGCTGGCCCTCATCAATTCATAGAATCATAGAGTTGGAAGAGACCTGGTGGGCCATCCAGTCCAACCCCCTGCCAAGAAGCAAGGAAATGGCATTCAAAGCACCCCTGACAGATGGCCATCCAGCTTCTGTTTAAAAGCCTTGAAAGAAGAAGCCTCCACCACACTCCGGGGCAGAGAGTTCCACTGCTGAACAGCTCTCACAGTCAGGCATCCTTGAATCATAGAATCCTAGAGTTGGAAGAGGCCTCATGGGCCATCCAGTCCAACCCCATTCTGCCAAGCAGGAAAATTGAAGCATTCTCTTCTGAAACATCAGGAGAGAATGCTTCTGGAACATAGCTATGCAGCCCGGAAAACTCACAGCAACCCCGTCTGAAGAGTCAATCTTTAGGTATAGCTAGGAAAGAGCCAGCTCTAGGGTCAACAGATTGTAGGTTGATCAGAAACCTACAATCTGCGGAGAGGAACTGTCAGAAATATTCAAAATTAACCAGGTATTTTTAATTACAAAAATGTGAGTCGAGCACTGAAAGGGTTCAATGGATGCCATGATTCAACAATTGCTGTAGTTCAATATAAGTAGGTGTGCCTGTAGCTTAGCAACCTCTGTCTGTGAGAGGTATCTGTGAAAGAAGGGCTTCTGTGTGTTTGTAGGCCTCAGTATGAGTAGGCCTCCATATTAGTTTGCCTCAGTGGGAGAAAGGCCTCAGTCTGTGAGAGCCTTCAGTGGGGGAAGTCCTCAGTGGGAAAAAGGAAAACTGTGAGGTAGGCTTCAATGTTAGGAGAAGGTCTCTGAAGAAGAAGGGCCTCTGTGTGTTTGTAGTCCTCAGTACGAGTAGGCCTCAGAGTTAGTTTGCCTCAGTGGGAGAAAGGCCTCAGTCTGTGAGAGCCTTCAGCGGGGGAAGTCCTCAGTGGGGAAAACAGTGTGAGGTAGGCTTCAATGTTAGGAGAAGGTCTCTGAAGAAGAAGGGCCTCTGTGTGTTTGTAGGCCTCAGTACGAATAGGCCTCAGTACGAGTAGGCCTCAGTGGGAGAAAGGCCTCAGTCTGTGAGAGCCTTCAGCGGGGGAAGTCCTCAGTGGGGAAAACAGTGTGAGGTAGGCTTCAATGTTAGGAGAAGGTCTCTGAAGAAGAAGGGCCTCTGTGTGTTTGTAGGCCTCAGTACGAATAGGCCTCAGTACGAGTAGGCCTCAGTGGGAGAAAGGCCTCAGTCTGTGAGAGCCTTCAGTGGGTGAAGTCCTCAGTGGGAAAAAGGAAAACAGTGTGAGGTAGGCTTCAATGTTAGGAGGAGGTCTCTGAAGAAGGGCCTCTGTGTGTTTGTAGGCCTCAGTACAAATAGGCCTCAGAGTTAGTTTGCCTCAGTGGGAGAAAGGCCTCAGTCTGTTAGAGCGTTCAATGGGAGAAATGCCTCAGTGTGAGGTAGACCTCAATGTTAGGAGACCTCAGTATGAGAAGGCCTGTTGTGAGAAGCTTCAGAGAGAGAAGCTCCAGGTTGAAGGCCATCATGTGTGAAGCTTCAGTGTGAAGGCTGCTGTGTGTATGAAGCTCCTGTATAACTTTGGTGTGAGAGGAAGAGGAACCTCCCGGGCTTTGTCCTCACCTGAGCCGAGTATTTGGCTCGCAGCCGTCCCGCTTCGCAGCCCTTGTCGCACACCCGGACCTGTTTGGCTTGCTCCAGCTCCCGCTTTAGTCGTATCCGCGACTCGTTGGCCTCCTTCATTTTCTTTTCGTTCTCGGCTCGGAGACGCTCGATCTCCTTCCTCAGGTTGCGCTTGGCTTCGGTCGCTTCCCGCAGCTTCTCTTTCTTGGCCACGCGGAGGAACTCCAGCTCCTGGAGCAAAGCAAGACAAGGCCTCCAAAGGTAAGGCAAGGTCTAGAACACGTCTGTACCGCATCGGAGCGGGGATTTCTGAGCGGCAAGGTCCCAAAGACGTGCAAGACTGAGAAATACAGGCAGCCACGTTGCCCTGAAGTCACCCATGGAGGGCAGGGCGGAGGGGACATGTGACTCAGGGTCAGGTCTCAAAGGCCCCCCCATTCACACTGCCATGTAATCCAGTTTTATTTGCATTCTCATGGTCAGTGTAGACCAGGCCTTGTGGGCCGCAGGCTATCATTCCCTGCTAGAAGGCCTGGCTGCCCAGTGACAGAAGGAAAGAAGCGAAGGAGGAAAAAGAGTGAAGGAAGGAAGGAAGGGAAGAAGGAGGAATGAAAGAGAAGGATGAAAGGATGGAAGGGAATGGAGGGAGGGGGGAAAAGGGAGGGGAAGGAAGAAAGAGAGAAGGAAGGAAAGGCGAAAAGGAAAGAAGGAAGGAAGGGGAAGGAGGGAGAGAGGGAAGGAAGGGACAAAAGTGTGGAAGGGAAGGAAGGGAGGAGGAAGGATGAAAGGGTAGAATGGAAGGAAGGAAGGAAGGAAGGACAGACAAAAGGGTGGAAGGGAATAGAGGGTGGGAGAAAGAGGGAGGGGAGGGAGAAAAGAGAGAATGAAGGTAAGGTGAAAAGGAAGGAAGGAAGGAAGGAAGGAAGGAAGGAAGGAAGGAAGGAAGGAAGGGGAAAGAGGGAAGGAAGGATAAAAGGGTGGAAGGGAAAAAGGGAAGGAAAGAGAGAAGGAAGGAAGGATGAAAGGTTGGAAGGGAATGGAGGGAGAAAGAGGGAGGGGAGAAAGGAAAGAGAGAAGGGAAGCGAAGGAAGGAAGGGGAAAGAGGGAGAGAGGGAAGGACAAAAGGGTGGAAAGGCGGGAGGGAGAAAGAAGGGAGGGAGGAGAAGGAAGGAAAGGCAAAAAGGAAGGAAGGGAGGAAAGGAAGGAAGGAAGGAAGGACGGACAAAAGGGTGGAAGGAATAATAAAAACTAAACTAGACTTTTACCCTCTTTTTGGAGAAAGTAAGATACTACTACTAGTAGTACAACTACTACTAGATTAACTAACATAAAGACTAGACTACAAGCCTCTATCTCTCTGTCCGCTGGTCTTTCTAATTCTAACTAGTCAACTCCCTTTAAGAAATATTACGTACTGTTGTTGTTGTTGTTATTCTATTATTATTATTATTATTATTATTATTATTATTATTATTATTATTATTGATTTGTTTAGTTTTTATTCTATGTTATGTTTTTAATTGTATTTATGACATTGTAAGCATTGGATTTTGCCCTGTTTACCGCCTTGAGTCGCCAACGGACTGAGAAAGGTGGTATACAAATACAGTAAATAAATAAATACTATATAGTCCCTTCTCCATTTAATGACATGCTACAAGCTCACACCAGAAGCAACTTGCAGTTTCTAAAAAAAAAAGCTCATAAATTCCACAAATAAGGACCCCCGCCTTCCCCACAAACATAGTTGGAGCATATTATTCAGTAAATCTCTCTAAAAATAGACAATTATTCCGTCTCCATCAGCCAAGTCCCATTTGTGCATCTCCGTTAGTTCACAACAACTGGTTGAGATCTCAAAGGGGTTAAATGGAGAGTGAGGGCCCCCGTTTTCCTTCTCCCCCCCCCCCCCGCCCTTTTCCCATCTCTAGATGCAGGCCTTCCTTTGTTAAGTAACACGCTGCACCCGGGGTCATGGGAAGCCCGGGCTCCGGTTTCCGAGCCAGAACATATTATTCCAGCTTGCGTTCTGTCTTTCGGCCAAGCTACACAAAAATCCTTCTCCCCCCCCCCCCCCACAAAAAAAAATCAGTGGACGGGCGCTTGGGTTAACAATCAATGCCTTTTCAGTTAAGTTCAGACCCTATTCAAGTGCAACCCTTATCCATTGCTTTACTATTTACATTGGAAATTGCCATAACATTATTTTCATTGACACTTCACAAAACTGTAATTTTGCTACGGTTAGGAATCATCATGTAAATATCTGATATGCAGGATGTATTTTCATTCACTGGACCACATTTGGCACAAAAACCCAATACATCCAAATTTGAATACTGGTGGGGTTGGGGGGGGGATGATTTTGTCATTTCGGAGTTGTAGTTTGCTGGGATTTATAGTTTACCTACATTCAAAGAGCATTGTAAACTCCACCAATAATGGAATTGAACCAAATATTATAGTAGTAGTAGTAGTAGTAGTAGTAGTAATATCAATATCCCAAATGTAGACTCTGTAAGGAAGTAGATAAAACCATAGATCCCATCCTCAGCTGCTGCAAGAAGGTGGCGCAGACAGACTACAAGCAGAGGCACAACACCGTTGCTCAGATGATTAATTGGAACTTGTGCCACAAAGACAATTAAAGCAAGAATTGAAAAGTTGACAACAGATCCCAAGTGTAGACTCTGCAAAGAAGCAGCACATCCTCAGCTGCTGCAAGAAGATCGCGCAGACAGACTACAAGCAGTTCAATATAAGCAGGTGTGCCTATAGCTTAGTAACCTCAGTCTGTGAGAGGTATCTGTGGAAGAAGGGCCTCTGTGTGTTTGTAGGCCTCAATATGAGTAGGCCTCAGTGTTAGTTTGCCTCAGTGAGAGAAAGGCCTCAGTCTGTGAGAGGTATCTGTGGAAGAAGGGCCTCTGTATATTTGTAGGCCTCAATATGAGTAGGCCTCAGTGTTAGTTTGCCTCAGTGAGAGAAAGGCCTCCATCTGTGACAGGTATCTGTGGAAGAAGGGCCTCTGTGTGTTTGTAGGCCTCAGTATGAGTAAGCCTCAGTGTTAGTTTACCTCAGTGAGAGAAAGGCCTAAGTCTGTGAGAGGTATCTGGAAGAAGGGCCTCTGTGTGTTTGTAGGCCTCAATATGAGTAGGCCTCAGTGTTAGTTTGCCTCAATGAGAGAAAGGCCTCAGTCTGAGAGGTATCTGTGGAAGAAGGGCCTCTGTATGTTTGTAGGCCTCAATATGAGTAGGCCTCAGTGTTAGTTTGCCTCAGTGAGAGAAAGGCCTCCATCTGTGACAGGTATCTGTGGAAGAAGGGCCACTGTGTGTTTGTAGGCCTCAGTCTGTGAGAGGTATCTGTGAAAGAAGGGCCTCTGTGTGTTTGTAGGCCTCAGTATAAGTAAGCCTCAGTGTTAGTTTACCTCAGTGAGAGAAAGGCCTCAGTCTGTGAGAGGTACCTGTGTGTTTGTAGCCTCAGTATGATTAGGCCTCAGTGTTAGTTTGCCTCAGTGAGAGAAAGGCCTCAGTCTGTGAGAGGTATCTGTGGAAGAAGGGCCTCTGTGTGTTTGTAGCCTCAGTATGATTAGGCCTCAGTGTTAGTTTGCCTCAGTGAGAGAAAGGCCTCAGTCTGTGAGAGGTACCTGTGGAAGAAGGGCCTCTGTGTGTTTGTAGGCCTCAGTATGAGTAGACCTCATTGTTAGTTTGCCTCAGTGAGAGAAAGGCCTCAGTCTGTGAGAGGTATCTTTGGAAGAAGGGCCTCTCTGTGTTTGTAGCCCTCAGTGTTAGTTTGCCTCAGTGAAAGAAAGGCCTCAGTGCATGAGAGCCTTCGGTGGGAGTGATTCCAGCAATGAAAGCCTTCAACAATATATTGTCTTATATTGACTACTACAAATTAGGGAGGGAGAAGCTGCCCCTGCATGTTCTCTTCCTCACCTGATGTAAGCTTCGCTTGGCCTGCAAGGCCGCATTGAGCTTCTCCTCCTGCTTGACTCGCATCTTCACGACTTCGTGGAGGAACTTCTCTTTGGCTTCTTTGGTGTCCAGGCCACTGTCCAGGGCCTGCCGGAGGTGCTCCAGCTCGGCCTCCAGCCCGCTGGCCCCGCTCTGGGGCTCGACGTGGCCGGCGGTGGCGTCAAACGTGCTGCAGACGGCAGCCGGAGCGGGCATGCTGGGCGAACTCATGTCCTTGGCAGAGCTCGACGACGTGAAGGACGGGGAGGAGAGCGAAGACAGAGAGGAGGTGACTGGAAAATAAAAACACACAAAGGGCCACAGTCCCCGCCATCAGAAGCTGAAAGAAATCACCTTGCACAAAACAGTCAGCAGAGAATGAGCTTTAGCCAATGGTTTGGTCTGACTTTAAAAATGCTCGAGGCGCTGTGCATTCAGGCAGGGTTGCTGTTGACATGTCTCCTCCCACATCATTTCAAACTTATTGTGGTTTTGAGTTTTGAATATTGGGGTATTGAATTGTTTTTAATGCTAATTGTATTTATTTTATTTATTTACTATTTTTATACGCCGTCCTCTCTCACCCCAAAGGGCCCCTGTGTGTTTGTAAGCCTCAGTATGAGTAGGCCTCAGTGTTAGTTTGCCTCAGTGAGAGAAAACACAGTGACCAGGGGAGCATTTGCACAGCTCAGGCTCGTGCGCCAGCTGCGCCCGTACCTCGGGAAGTCTGACTTGGCCACGGTAGTACACACTCTGGTCACATCCCGCCTTGACTACTGCAACGCTCTCTACGTGGGGCTGCCCTTGAAGACGGCCCAGAAGCTCCAGCTAGTCCAGCGCGCGGCAGCCATGTTACTAACAGGAGCGGGACGCAGGGAGCACACAACGCCCTTGTTGTTCCAGCTCCACTGGCTGCCGATCTGCTACCGGGCCCAATTCAAGGTGCTGGTGCTGGCCTACAAAGCCCTAAACGGTTCCGGCCCAAAATACCTTTCTGACCGCATCTCGGCCTATGAGCCCACGAGGACCTTGAGATCGTCTGGGGAGGCCCTTCTCTCGATCCCGCCTGCCTCACAGGCACGCCTGGCGGGGACGAGGGATAGGGCCTTCTCGGTGGTGGCCCCCCGGCTGTGGAACACCCTCCCTGTTGACATCAGACAGGCGCCCTCCCTTATGACATTCCGCAAGAGCCTAAAGACATGGTTATTTGAGAAGCCGTTTGACTAAGTGCTACAACCATTGGCAATGATGATTGGAACGGAATATGGATAACGAGATTGGTTTATGATTTTACGATGAGACGGCGCGGATGATGTAGTGTAATTGTATTATTGATAGTTATGTTGATATTCTGTTGTGATATTGCCTTATTGTAAACTGTTTTTTATATATATATATATGTTGTACACCGCCGTGAGTCGCCCTAGGGCTGAGAACGGCGGTCAACAAATGCAGTAAATAAATAAATAATAAATAATAAAGGCCTCAGTCTGTGAGAGGTATCTGTGGAAGAAGGGCCCCTGTGTGTTTGTAGGCCTCAGTATGAGTAGGCCTCAGTGTTAGTTTGCCTCAGTGAGAGAACGGCCTCAGTCTGTGAGAGGTATCTGTGGAAGAAGGGCCCCTGTGTGTTTGTAGGCCTCAGTATGAGTAGGCCTCAGTGTTAGTTTGCCTCAGTGAGAGAACGGCCTCAGTCTGTGAGAGGTATCTGTGGAAGAAGGGCCCCTGTGTGTTTGTAGGCCTCAGTATGAGTAGGCCTCAGTGTTAGTTTGCCTCAGTGAGAGAACGGCCTCAGTCTGTGAGAGGTATCTGTGGAAGAAGGGCCCCTGTGTGTTTGTAGGCCTCAGTATGAGTAGGCCTCAGTGTTCGTTTGCCTTTTAATTCAAGCCGTAAAACACATATAGTTTTGCATTTTATTGCGATCTCTCTGGAGCACGATTTGAACCAAGAGCATGCGATTCAAATTCCACAAAGGATAAGCGGCAATCCCCAAACCAAAACCATTCCGAATCCCTCCCAGATCGACAAGGAACGAGACTAAGGAGGAATGAAGTGGGTAACTCACACTTACATTCCTCTCGCGTTTCGACTTCGATCTCCGCTTCCGACTCCTTGTCCTCTTCGGTGGCGGGGACAGGGGCGGCAGTGGGTGGGGCAACCGTGGTGGGCGTGGGTTCAGGAACGGGCGGGATCTCGGAGGCATGTTTCCTTTTCCTTGGCTGCGGAGGGCTGTTCAGTGGCTCGTTGTTCCGTGACGCTATTGTGGCACATGGGGGGTTGCTGATTATCTTTGGGTGAGGATGGGGGGCGAGGGCCACGTTGGGCGCAATGGCGTTCTCAAAACTCTTGTACGAATAGAAACTGAAACGTAGCAAGGAGAAAGGAAGGAAAGACGTCACAATACAGAGACGTCACAATACAATATAGTCTTGCAAGTTTAAGAGACATCTCCAGATAGGGATCTATCTATCCCTAGTCACCCTCCAACTCAGGTTGTGAGTGAACTACAACTCACATCGTGTCAGGTGGACCCCCTGAAACTCCCATCAGTACCAAAAGTTTGTCATGTTGGGCAAGTTTGCTCTAGATGCATCATTGGTGGAGTTCAGTGTGATCTCTAGTTGCAGTGTAAACTATAGCTCCCACCATGGTGTGTCAGTCCCCTCAAATCCCTCCAGTAGGTTCATAGGGCTTCTGTGTGCCAAGTTTGGTCCTGATCCATCACTGATGGTGGTCTCGGTGTCTCTTTGGATGTAGAAGAGGATGTGAACTACAACTTCCAGAAATGAAGGTCAGTAACCCCCAAAGCCCTCCAGTATTTTCAGATGGTCACGGGGGGTCTGTGTGCCAAGTGAGGTCCAGGGCCAGTAGGTTCATAGGGATTTTGTGTGCCAAGTTTGGTCCAGATCTGTCACTGGTGGTGGTTGCAGTGTCTCTTTGGATGTAACTGAACTACAACTTCCAGAAATGAAGGTCAGTCCCCCCCAAAGCCCTCCAGTATTTTCAGTAGGTCATGGGGATTCCGTGTGCCAAGTTAGGTCCAGGGCCATCGTTGGTGGGGTCCAGAGTTCTCTTTGATTGCAGGTGAACTATAAATCCCAATACCTACATTGGTGAATTCTCCCCAAACCTCTCCAGTATTTTTCCTAGGTCATGGGGATTCTGTGGACCAAATGTGGTCCAGGTCCATTGACAGTGAGGGTCACAGTGTTCTGACTTGATGCAGGGTGAACTACAACTTCCATCACGGGGAGCCAATCCCCTAAACGCCTTCAGTATGTTTAGTGCATTAGTTCTGCTCTGTTTGCTGTGCAGACAGAGTTGAAAAGAGTAGGAAAGGGTTAAGGAAGAAGCAGTGGGCGGGATCATCTCTCCACACCAATGGAGAGAGTAAGGAACCCTGGGATGGCTTTTGGTGGCTCCTCAGTACTGTGGGTTAAAGCCGTTTGTGGAAGTGGGAGCCTGTGTGAGGAAGTGGACAACCCAACCACATACACACATACACTTTTTCATGCGTATGTATGTATGTGGTTGGGTTGTCCACTTCCACATTGTCCCCGAATGAAAGCACATTTCATTTGGGGGACAATTTCATCCTAGATTTTACAGGGTTCATCCACCACAGGCATCCCAGGGTTCCTTATTCTCTCCCCTGGTGTGGAATTTGCATGATTCTGTCCACTGACTCTCCCTCAACCCTTTCCTACTCTGTCTGCACAACAAACAGAGCAGAACGAATGCACTAAACATACTGAAGGAGTTTAGGGGATCGACTCCCCATGATGGAAGTTGTAGTTCACCCTGCATCAAGTCAGAGCACCGTGACCCCCACTGACAATGGACCTGGACCACATTCGGCGCACAGAACCCCCATGACTTAAGCAAAAAAAATACTGGAGAGGTTTGGGGGGAATGCACTGTAGTTACCAGGATTTATAGTTCCCCTGCAATCAAAGAGTACATACGATAGATAAATGAATGGTTTTCTTGAGATCCATTGTGTCTCCATACATTTTGTTATTACCATTTATACATGTGTTCATGTTCCTTTTAAGAGGTGGGTTTCACCTCCAGCTTGCTTTAGCAAAACTGAATTACTGTGTTGCAAAATGCTGCACGTCACAAAAGTGTATCACCAACATGATATGTTTTGTCGAAGACTTTCATGGCCGGAATCACTGGGTTGTTGTAGGTTTTTTTGGGCTATATGGCCATGGTCTAGAGGCATTCTCTCCTGACATTTTGCCTGCATCTATGGCAAGCATCCTCAGAGGTAGTGAGGTCTCTTGGAACTAGGAAAAAGGGTTTATCTATCTGTATAGTTCTCTATATATATCTCTAAAGAGAGGAAACAATCAGGGACAGGTAATCACCTCTCAACAAAAGATTGCCCCAGGCACTGCCAGGCCATCCAATGCGAATCAAGGGGGTCAGTTGAAACATTCACACCTAGCTCCAGCAGACAAGAGTCCTTTGTCCCACCCTGGTCATTCCACAGATATATAAACCCCGCTCACCTGTCTCGGATCAAAGCAGGGATGTGACTTGAAAGTTCCTTCTCGTTTGCTGAAACCGCGGGGGACCAGGGTCGGAATGCAGAGAGGCGCTGCCGCGGGTTTATGCAACCCACATTCTAGAAAAAGGAAGAGAAAGAGGCGGAAGAGCGTGAGTGGGAAATGTACACCAAGAACCAGAGAACGATTGGTTTATTTATTGACTCTGTTTGTACCCCACCTTTCTCTGCCCCAAAGGGGACTCAAGGCAGCTTTACATATGGCAATTCTTCAGTGTCTTTGAACAACAAAGTAATAATAATAATAATAGTAATAATAATAATAATCATTATCATCATCATCATTATCACAATCATTATCATAATCATAATCTGGCAGCCCCAGAACAAGCCATTCGAACCAATGCCATCAAAACCAGAACTGGAAAGTCGGCGACAGATCCCAAGTGTAGACTCTGCAAGAAAGCAAGTTGTTCAACTTGTGATTTTGTGATACGAAATCCAGCATAGAGATCTCATTTGCTGTGACATACTGTGCTTTTGTGTCAGTAAAATAATAATAATAATAATAATAATAATAATAATAATAATAAATCACACAGTCCTAGACGCTTGGGGAAGGGTTCGACTTGTGATTTTGTGATACGAAATCCAGCATAGAGATCTCGTTTGCTGTGACGTACTGTGCTTTTGTGTCAGTATAATAATAATATTTGAAGAGAAACAACTGGAAAAGCTGACATGATATGAGGATTTAAAGATCGAACTGCAAAGACTCGGGCACAAGCCAATCAAGGGGGTCCCAGTGCTGATGGGCACACTGGGTACAGTGCCTAAAGACCTTGGCCTGCACTTAAACACAATCGGCGCTGACAAAATTACCATCTGCCAGCTGCAGAAGGCCACCTTACTGGGATCTGCACGCATTATTTGCCGATACATAGTCTATCCAATGCAATGTTCTGAATCCGCTGATGTAGTCCATCCAATGCAATTTTCTGAATCCGCTGATGTGGTCTATCCAATGCAATTTTCTGAATCCGCTGATGCGGTCTATCCAATGCAATGTTCTGAATCAGCTGATGTGCTCTATCCAATGCAATGTTCTGATGTGGTCTATCCAATGCAATGTTCTGAATCAGCCGATGTGGTCTATCCAATGCAATTTTCTGTATCAGCTGATGCAGTCTATCCAATACAATGTTGTGAATCAGCTGATGCGGTCTATCCAATGCAATGTTCTGAAACAGCACCCCAAATAACCAAACCAAATCTAACGTTAACAAAAAAATTGATTTGTAATCCTTTTGGTACTAATGTTGGAGAGTGTTCCCTGGTCAAAAAGAGATTGGGAACCACTGCTTTACGTAAACTCACCTTGCTGGATGGAGTGGACAAGGACCGTAACCAATTGGACTGTTTCTCTTTGTCACCAACGACTGGAGACTGCAAGGAGTCATCTGTTTTGGGTTTCTTGGGTGCAGGAGGATCACAGGGGGCCTATAAAGGGAAAAATGATATTTTAAATATGTTTCCGTCCATTACATACATACATACATACATACATACATATATATACATACATACACACACACACACACACACACACACACACACACACACTTAGTAGAGTCTCGCTTATCCAACATAAACTGGCCAGCAGAACGCTGGATAAGAAAAACTGTTGTATAATAAGAAGAGATTAAGGAAAAGCCTATTAAGCATCAAATCATGTTATGATTTTACAAATTCAGCACCAAAACATCATGTTTTACAACAAATCGACAGAAAAAGCAGTTCAATACATGGTAACGTTATGTAGTAATTACTGTATTTACAAATTTAACACCAAAACATTGCAATGTATTGAAACAGTTGTGCAGACTGAAAGCCAAAATGAAGGCCACAGCAACATCTGTTACAGAACTCCAATATGCTGATGATAACATAGTCTGTGCACATTCAGAGGAAGATCTACAAGCCATTCTAAACACCTTCACCTACAAGAAGCTTGGCCTGTCATTGAGTATCGAGAAAACCGAAGTGCTCTTCCGGCAGTCATCAGTCAATCCCTCTCCAATGCCAGAAATACAGCTTCATGGTGTTAGAAAATATGGACTATTTCCGCTCCCTTGGCAGCCACCTCTCCACCAAAGTCAACACCGACACCGAAATACAACACCGCCTGAGCTCTGCGAGTGCAGCATTCTTCCAAATGAAGCAGAGCGTGTTTGAGGATCAGGACATCCGTAGGGAGACCAAGGTGCTTGTTTATAAAGCTATTGTCCTCCCACCCTGCTATATGCCTGCGAAACGTGGACTGTCTACAGACGTCACATGCAACTCCAGGAACGATTCCATCAGTGTTGCCTCTGGAAAATCCTGCAAATCTCTTGGGAAGACAAGTGGACAAATGTCAGTGTGGTGGAAGAAGCAAAGACCACCAGCACTGAAGTGATGGTCCTCCTCCATCAACGATGGTCCTCCTCCATCAACGATGGTCCTCCTCCATCAACGATGGTCCTCCTCCATCAACGATGGTCCTCTGCCATCAACGATGGTCCTCCGCCATCAAAGATGGTCCTCCTCCATCAACGATGGTCCTCCGCGATCAATGATGGTCCTCCTCCATTAACGATGGTCCTCCGCCATCAACTCCGCTGGACCGGCCATGTTGTCCGGATGCCACCATCTCCCAAAAGCAGTTGTTTTACTCTGAACTCAAGAATGGAAAACGAAATGTTGGTGGGCAGGAAAAGAGATTGAAAGATGGGCTCAAAGCCAACTTTCAAAACTCTGGCATAGAGACCGAGAACTGGGAGCGCTCCAGCTGGAGGTCAGCTGTGATCAGCAGTACTGTAGAATTTGAAGAGGCGCGAATGGAGGGCGAAAGAGAGAAACGTGCCAAGAGGAAGGCGCATCAAGCCAACCACCTTCCACCTGGAAACCGATGCCCTCACTGCAGGAGAAGATGCAGGTCAAGAATTGGGCTCCACAGTCACCAGTACACTGATCCTGGAAAACTATCCTACTCGGACAACGAGGGATCGCCTAAGTCAGTAAGTAAGCAAAGGGGAGAAATGCAACTCAGAAATTATCTCTCACTATCGAGACATTCAAGGAGTCCTTGGTCAAACTGGGCTCCTACTTTCTTTCCCAACTGTATACAGAAAGGTGTGTTTTGAAGACTGTGGTCCTGGCTCGGAAAGATTATTTGACTCGAGTACAGGGCAGACTTTGTTATTCTGTTTGCAGCGGTTGTTATGCCGATGACTTCACTGGGCTGCAGCTGCAGCGGATTCTGGTGGCCGCCTGCCAAGCTCTGCTCTGCTTTTTCCACAAGTCGCTCTGCTCAGCCTATAAATCACCCGCGAGGAGAAGCAAGCCCCCTTGGCCGCCGGGAACCTCTTCCCTCCAGGGACGCCCGGAGATCAATCCTGAGCGCCCCGAACATCCCTTCCCAAACAGACCAGGACCGGTTGGTTGAGCTGGACCCCGAAGAAAGCACGGCCCAAAAGCCAGCCAGTACAAACAAGACCACTGGGAAGGAGGGGGTGGGATGAATGACCTCATCCCCACCGGAGGACAAAAGAGGTTCCTTCTTCTCCTCTCTTGCTCTCTTTTTTTTGACAAATACCTGATACACCCTGGTGGGGTTGGGGGGATTGATTTTTGTCATTTGGGAGTTGTAGTTGCTGGGATTTATAGTTCACCTACAACCAAAGAGCATTCTGAACTCCACCAACGATGGAATTGAACCAAACTTGTCACACAGGACTCCCACGACCAAAAGAGTTTGGTGAGCATTGACCTTGAGTTTGGGAGTTGTAGTTCACCTACATCCAGAGAGCACTGTGAACTCAAACAATGATGGATCTGGACCAAACTTTTCATGAATACCCAATATACCCAAATGTGAACACTGGTGGAATTTGGGGAAAATAGACTTGATATTTGGGAGTTGTAGTTGCTGGGATTTATACTTCACCTACAATCAAACAGCATTCTGAACTCCACCAACGATGGAATTGAACCAAACTTGTCACACAGGACTCCCACGACCAAAAGTGTTTGGTGGGCATTGACCTTGAGTTTGGGAGTTGTAGTTCACCTACATCCAGAGAGCACTGTGGACTCAAACCATGATAGATCTGGACCAAACCTGGGATGAATACCCAATATACCCAAATGTGAACACTGGTGGAATTTGGGGAAAATAGACTTGATACTTGGGAGTTGTAGTTGCTGGGATTTATAGTTCACCTACAATCAAAGATCATTCTGAACTCCACCTACAATGGAATTGGGCCAAACTTGGCACACAGAACTCCCATGACCAACAGAAAATACTATAAGTGTTTGGTGGGCATTGATCTTGAGTTTGGGAGTTGTAGTTCACCTACATCCAGAGAGCCTTATGAACCCAAATGACTTTGCCAAAGGGGTTCCTAAGACGATCAGAAATGTGTGTTTTCTGGTAGTCTTTGGTAACCCCCTGCAATCCCACCCAGGGGTCCCAATTCCCAGGTTGAGAAACACTGCATTACACTAGAATCATAGAGTTGGAACAGACCTCGGACCTCATGGGCCATCCAGTCCACCCCCCTGCCAAGGAGCAGGAAAATTGCATTCAAAGCACCCCCGACAGATGGCCATCCAGCCTCTGCTTCAAAGCCTCCAAAGAAGGAGCCTCTACCACACTCCCTCCGGGGCAGAGAGTTCCACTGCTGAACGGCTCTCACAGTCAGGAAGTTCTTCCTGATGTTCAGATGGAATCTCCTTTCTTGTAGTTTGAAGCGTCCTAGTCTCCAGGGCAGCAGAAAGGAAGCCTGCTCCCTCCTCCCTATGACTTCCTCTCATGGCCATCATCGTGTCTCCTCTCAGCCTTCTCTTCTTCAGGCTAAACATGCTCAGCTCTTTAAGCCGCTCCTTGTAGGGCTTGTTCTCCAGACCCTTGATCATTTTAGTCACCACCTCTATATATGTCCTAATCTCCAGTTTGCTAGTAAAACCAAATTAGCGCGTGGCAAAATGAAGTATGTCTAAAAAGTGTGATTAGAAGAGGAGGTGGGCAATGGCGGTGGTGGTGAAGGAAAAGAGCCTGTGCAAAAGGAGGTGACGGCATCAGAATGGTATTTGGCGAGCACCACCACGTCCCACCTCTCTCCACTGGAGATGCCAAGTTCGGCAGGGAGGAGACCTGGAAGGGAAGGCCCATAAAGCAGGTGCTTCAACTCCGTCCAGAGACACCTTACTCGCTTGGTGCCTCTGAACTCTCTCTCCTTCCTTTTGTCCCTCCCTTCTCGGCAGGAAGAACATTCTGTACTTTCTCTCTCTCCTGGCAGATGTTATGAAGAACCTACGAACGATGGGCCTCCAAGAGACTGGTCCATGAAGTGTCCCGCTCAGATCTTCCAGGATCAAGGTCAAGGCTTCCTTGACTGAGTTGATCCATCTGGAATAAGGTCTAGTTCTTTCCCTGCTTCTCTTCACTTCACCAAACACGGTGGTCTCTTCCAACAAGCTGTGCCATCGCATGATGTCCAAAGTACAACAGCCTCAGTTGGACATCTTCTCCGTTCAGATACATCTTGTCATGAATGTAGCGAAACTACATTCCAACTCTCTCTCTCAGTGAAGTTTTCATTAGCTCTCAGTTCTCTATCATACTCAATTATAGGAGGGTTGAATGAAAAGTAATGCCTCCACCTTTGTTACTTGGGTTTGACTGAGAATATTTTAATAAATCAAACGCAGAAATAATCCTCAGAATGTGCTCTTTAACTACCTCCATTCACTTTCCCACATAATCACCAGACAATTTCTGCCAATGATGAACATGTTTTATGAAGCCGTCGCAGAAGAAGTCGACACTCTGTTTCCACAACCAGCGCTTCACAGTTCTCTCATCCTGGGTACCCATCATGCACAGATCTTCCGATAGCCCAGCAAAAAAATAATGTGACCCACACGTTCTTGTGAAATGCTGATTATGCTTGAAATCTCTGAGTGTTCACAAAGCAGGGTGGTCTTGTGACCTAGTTAAAAGGTGAGTCACGGCTCCCGGAGGCTTCGCGGAGAGGCCATTCAACCCCCTATTTGCCAGAAAGTTGGAGAAATAGTTTGCAGGAATTAGAACGAAAGGCATCTCAGCGTGCAGCCCCGGAGCCACACTTTGGGTTTGGTGCGCAAATGTGAACATTGGTGGAGTTTGGGGAAATAGACCTTGACATTTGGGAGTTGTAGTTGCTGGGATTTATAGTTCACCTACAATCAAAGAGCATTCTGAACCCTACCAATGATGGAATTGAACCAAACTTGGCACACTGAACTCCCATGACCAACAGAAAATACTGGAAGGATTTGTTGGGCAGTGACCTTGAGTTTTGGAGTTGTAGTTCACGTACATCCAGAGAGCACTGTGGACATAAACAATGACAGATTTGGACCAAACTTGCAATATGCGCAAATGAAAATATGGTGGAGTTTGGGTAACATAGACCTTGACATTTGTAGTTGTAGTTGCTGGGATTTATAGTTCATAGAATCATAGAGTTGGTAGAGACCTCATGGGCCATCAAGGCCCACCCCATTCTGCCAAGAAGCAGGAAAATTGCATTCAAAGCACCCCCAACAGATGGCCATCCAGCCTCTGTTTAAAAGCTTGCAAAGAAGGAGCTTCCACCACACAGAGAGTTCCACAGCTGAACAGCTCTCACAGAGAGTTCCACAGCTGAACAGCTCTCACAGTGAGGAAGTTTTTCCTCATGTTCAGATGGAATCTCCTTTCTTGTAGTTTGAAGCCATCGTTCCATTGCGTCCTAGTCTCCAGGGAAGCAGAAAGGAAGCTTGCTCCCTCCTCCTTATGACTTCCCCTCACGTATTTATACATGGCTATCATGTCTCCTCTCAGCGTTCTCTTCTTCAGGCTAAACATGCCCAGCTCTTTAAGCCGCTCCTCATAGGGCTCTGACTGCAGTTTTCCATAAGAGGTTAAAGTGACCAGAGTACTCCTGCCTGTCTTCCTACAAGCTTGAAGACAGTCCTTCCCAAGCTGTTGCACTTCAGACATGGACAGTGCGTCGAGCACATCTTGGCCCAAATCCCTATCCAGAGATCAGCCGGGGAAGTCTCTTCTTCTGTATGTTTGGCTCCGTTCTTTAACTGCCCAGTTGCTATGGAAAAGTTGAGCTGGGGAGACATCCTGGGTTGGGATCACGGCACCTGCTCCCAGTTGGTCAGATGTTTTCAAAGCCACAAGTGTTGCCTGCGTGTGCGCCTGGGTGTCCGCATGGGCCTGCCTCTCCCCGCGCGGCCTGCCAGCTTGCAAGAGTCGCTTTCACTCTGGGGAGTCTCTCCAGTCAGACATCGACGGATTTGTAATGAATGCCTGGAAATTAATTATGTGATGTTTCCATGGGTTGCAATGCGCTCGGGAGTCACAAGAGTCCGTGCCATCCTTGGAATGGCAGCAGCTGAGGGTCCCCCTTCCTTCCTTCCTTCCTTCCTTCCTTCCTTCCTTCCTTCCTTCCTTCCCTCCCTCCATCATATCCATTGGGTTATGACTGCCCCTTCTTTTGGTGTTGGACTGAAAGCAATGTTGTTCTACCTCTCTTTATGTAAATAATATCCTTTTTGGAGTGTTTAATAAAAATACAGGGTTAGTCAAAATGTATAGGCCAATAAGCCATTCAATTGAATGGCTTATTGGCCTATGCATTTTGACTAACCCTGTATAATTTTTAAAACCCAACAAAATATTCTTTATTTTTAATTTAATTTAAATGTATTTCTAGCATTTAATATTCTGTTTAATGTATCTCTAATAATAATAATGCAATAACAATAAAGTAACATTGCAAAATAATATTTTGATATTTAATTTGCCATTTCATTTAAGGCATATATATATATATATATATAGGCATAAAAATATTAAAAATGCATTAAATTAAAATGCATTAAATTAAATGTCAAATTAAAATTCAATTTACCATTTCATTTAAGGCATTCTGAAATATTTGTGTAATATAGCAAATATTTATCATTTAATTTAATTTAAATATGTAACTCCTTAATTTAAATATGTAACTCCTTAATATTTAGGAAACATTGCAAAAATATTTAATTATTATTAATATTTAGGTAACATTGCAAAATAATATTGGTTTATTTAATTATCAAGTTATTTATTTATTTATTTATTTCAAAGTTTTCTATACCGAACTTCTCAACCTCATTGAGGGACTCAGCCCGGTTTCCAACCATAAAAACACATACAATCATTAAAATATCATAGATCACAATTACAGTAACAGATTTAAAATAACACTATGTAAACGAATATTATTTTGCATTGTTTCCTAAATATTAAGGAGTTACATATTTAAATTAAATTAAATGATAAATAATACTTTGCTATATTACTCAAATATTTCAGAATGCATTAAATGAAATGGTAAATTGAATTTGAATTTGACATTTAATTTAATGCATTTTAATATCTGAATAATATAGCAAAGTAATAGTATGCTGGGGAAAGTGGAAGGCAAAAGGAAGAGGGGCCGACCAAGGGCAAGATGGATGGATGGCATCCTTGAAGTGACTGGACTGACCTTGAAGGAGCTGGGGGTGGTGACGGCCGACAGGGAGCTCTGGCGTGGGCTGGTCCATGAGGTCACGAAGAGTCGGAGACGACTGAACGAATGAACAACAACAACAATAGTATTTATCATTCAGTTTAAATATGAAGCTCCTTAATATTTAGGTAACATTGCAAAATAATAATTTCTTTCCTATTTATTTTTTTTAAATGGCATAAAATAAATAAATAAATAATATCCGGCGGGGGCGTGTCAGTAGAAATTGCTACGCGTGTCAGTACTGACACGCATGTCATAGGTTCGTCATCACGGGCCTAGATCCAGGGAAGTCATGCTACCCCTCTATTCTGCCTTGGCCAGACTTGCAGTAATGGTACTGCAAGTCCCATCATCCATGGTCCGTCCTCCTTCAAACTGCACAGAATGGGTCAGATGTGCTCTGTGTGCCAAGTTTGGTTGTTATCCGTCATTGGTGGGGGTCGCAGTGTTCTGTGGGAGCCCAAAGCGATTGAAAATACTGCAAATCCCATCATCCGTGGTCCATCTTCCCCTAAACCGCATCAAGACTTAAAGTGGGTCATGGGGGATATGTGTGCCAAGTTTGGTCCAGGTCCGTCATTCTTGGGGGTCGCAGTGGCCAGTGGAAGTGGGAGCCAATCAATTATTATTATTATTATTATTATTATTATTATTATTATTACCATCTTAGCACATAATTGGTTTTCGAAACAGACTTTGGAGAACTCTAGACATGCACCAACACCTTAGAATGCCATTAGACCGCAGCACTTCTACTGCAATGGTGGAAAGCCCCCTCCCATCTTCCTTTTCAGATCTTCTTGTACTTTCTCTGCAGATTGAGACAAGATCTGGGTGGGGCTTCCTGTCCTGGCATCGACACGGTTGCTGTTTGCGCCACAAAATAAAGGAGATTTCTCAGAGAGCGCAAAAAAGAAAGAAAACCGCAAGACCCGAGACAAGTCTGCTTCTGGCTTCCGGATTTCTTCTGCATTTCAAAAGAACCTTGGAGACGCGGGCTGGTTTTGTTTGTGTTTTGGACGGTTTGCTTCCGAATCTGCTTCCCCAAAACTGGGAGGCAAGAGTCAGGATGTTCTCCGCCACTACACTCACAATTTCCAAATTATACTCTTCCTGGCCTGCGTCGGAAAAGCGCAAGGCGTCCAACCTGATGTCCTCCGATGCACTGGACCGCAATTCCCATGGTCGCAAAACCTCTCTGTTTGCGAGCTGTTGCAAGAGCAAATATGTAGTCTGGGGCAGACAGGCAAAAAACAAGAGCAAAACACAGGGAGAGTTCCTCCGCACTGTCTGTATATATTGAAAGGAAGAAAAAAAACAACCTTCATCTAAACTTTCAGCTTTGGGATACGCTTAGCTACAGAACGGCGCCTGAGAGATATATTTTTACAGGTGGGAGGGATCCAGGTCTCAGGGCAAGCGACTCTGTGTCTGTAAAATCAGGGCCGTAAATTTTAAATTGATTTTAATGTATATGTTGTGTCAACAGTTTATGCCTATGTTTTTGTTTTATATTGAATGTTTTTGTATTATTTTGCATATGAGGAAACTGCTCTGAATCCCCAAGGGTATACAAATAAAGTATTATTATTATTATTATTATTATTATTAGAAACACAACAAGATGAGTCCACTCTGCTGGCTGTTGTACTGGATCACACATCAGACGCTTCCCAAGTGTCTATTATTATTATTATTATTATTATTATTATTATTATTATTATTTGAAACACAAACAAGATGAGTCCACTCTGCTGGCTGTTGTACTGGATCACACATCAGACGCTTCCCAAGTGTCTATTATTATTATTATTATTATTATTATTATTATTATTATTATTAGCTTGGGGACCCGGCGTTGCCCAGGTTATTTGAGAAAGGAATTGTGTGTCAAGGTTGGTCTTTATCAGTTATTTATATGGCTCGCAGTGGTCTCAGAAAGTTAGTGAAGGTATTGCGAGTCCCATCATCTGTGGTCCATCCTCCTCCAAACTGGTCCCATAATCCATGATCTGCCCTCCTCCAAACTGCAGTAGGATGTAGAATAGGTCACGGGTGCTCTGTGTGCCAAGTTTGATCTTTATCGGGGTTTGTCGGGGGCCACAGTGCTTTGTGGAAACCAAACTTTGTGAAAGTACTACAAATTCCATAATCCGTGATCCCCCAAACCGCACCAGGACGTAAAGGGGGTCATGGGGGTTATGTGTGCCAAGTTTGGTCCAGGTGCGTCACCCGTGTTGGTCACAGTGGCCTGTGAAAGTGGCAGCCAATCAGAAAGCTGCCACATACACTTCTGCCACATACATACAAACATTGACTTTTATTATATATATAGATTATTATTTGAAACACAACAAGATGAGTCCACAGCAGACATGGTCACTTCTGGTGGCTGTTGTATTGGATCACACGTTGGACGCTTCCCAAGTGTCTAGGACTATGCGATCCAATATAACACAATACAATTATTATTATTATTATTATTATTATTATTATTATTATTATTATTTTACTGACACAAAACCACAGTATGTCACAGCAAACGACACCTATATGCTGGACTTCGTATCAAAAAACCACAAGTCGAGCACAGGTGATGAGGATGATGATGTGTCTTGTGCTCCAAAATTCTGTCTGTCTGAATCTGGAAGTCCCAGAGGAGTTTGATGTTTTCATTTTCAATTGTATTGTCGGTGGGAGTCACAGTTTCCCTGGATGTAGGTGAACTACAACTCCCAAAAATCAACATCCATTTCCTCAAACGCCTGTATTATGTTCAGTTGGTCATGGGGCATCTCTGTGCCAAGTTTGGTCCTGGGGTATTGTTGGTGGGGGTCACAGTTTCTCTGGATATAGGTGAACTACAACTCCCAAAAATCAACATCCATTTCCTCAAACGCCTGCATCGTGTTCAGTTGGTCATGGGGCATCTCTGTGCCAAGTTTGGTCCTGGGGTATTGTCAGTGAGGGTCACAGTTTCTCTGGATGTAGGTCAACTACAACTCCCAAAAATCAAAATCCATTTCCTCAAACGCCTGCATCATGTTCAGTTGGTCCTGCTGTATTGTTGGTGGGGGTCACAGTTTTTCTGGATGTAGGTGAACCACAACTCCCAAAATCAACATCCATTCCACCAAAACCCTGCATCATGTTCAGTTGGGCATGGGGCATCTCTGTGCCAAGTTTGGTCCTGGGGTATTGTTGGTGGGGGTCACAGTTTCTCTGGATATAGGTGAACTACAACTACCAAAAATCAACATCCATTTCCTCAAACGCCTGCATCGTGTTCAGTTGGTCATGGGGCATCTCTGTGCCACGTTTGGTCCTGGGGTATTGTCAGTGAGGGTCACAGTTTCTCTGGATATAGGTGAACTACAACTCACACTTTGAAGGGTCAACGAGGGATCGCCTCAATAAGTAAGTACACAATTCAAGCACTCCTGGCTGATGGCCAGCCTCTGCTTAAAAACCTCCAGAGCAGGAGACGTCTCAGCATGCATCTCTTCAAGGCACAGTATCCCGATCAGAAATAAATGTCCCAGCCCTGCGATGATCTTGGTAGGCTGGGAAGGAAGCCTATTTTCGGCTATATTAACCATGGTATCGAAGAAAGCCAGTCAACACCCAGCGTGTTGCAGGCTGTTGCTGTTCTATCTGCTTCACAGGTGAAACGGGAGGCCTTAAAATAAATTCAACAGATGGAAGATGCGAGCTATTTTCATGACTAAACATGACAAGTGAAGTCACCATTAATGAAAATAAGTTTTATTTTATCCTGCCGGTTAGAAACCTCAAGTTCCTGTTCTCAGAGTTTGCCTCGACTCTGCAAGAAGGACCAGTGCAAGAACACGCATGACCTCACGTCTTGCCCGCTTCGCACAATACTGTAAAGCTGTGTTTCTCAACCTGGGGGTCGGGACGAGGGAGAGCGTGCGAGGCTGGAGGGAGGCTCTCGCCAGCGAGTCAATCAAATCCTCCCACAAAAGTATGAATAAACTTCAGGCGGGGGGGGGAGGGGGCTTCTATTTTATCTTCCCACCACTGAAATGAAAGCACACACAACTCTAACCGAGATATTGAGGGAGAGAGGCTTTGTTTGAAGGTGAAACAGTAACTCACTTTATTTGTAACATTCTTGTGGTTTAAGCGTAGTGGTTACAAGAGATCAAATGCTTGATGATTACAGAACAACTCAATATGAGTTTCATTCAATCTATTTTTTCTTCCCAAAAGGACTCTTATACTAATACATAAAAACCAGACTTCACACTGTCTTTAATCAATCTTCCAGCTGTTTTTTAGCTACTTTCTTCCAGACTCTAACTCACTGACCAACTAACTCTCTTAGACTCCTTCCAGCTCACTAACTGCCATAGAGTGTTCAGTTGGGCGTCTCCAACTGCCATCCTTGCCTCTGCCCCTCTTTCAAATCTTGGCACCCGCTCATTTGCATCCGGCCAATCAGGTCGCTCTTATGCAAATAGTTCTCCACTCGTGTTGCTGCTCTCTGAGAACCACAAAATGGCAGCCCTTTAAGGTAGGTCACTTCCTAACTTTCTAAAATGAGTCAGGTTTGTTAAATCTCTGCTGTGATTGGCTGGCCTCTCAGCCAAGGGGAGGGCTGTTTCTGAGACAGGGAGGGGAGAGCAGGCGTGCTTGGATGAGGGAGAGTGTGCAAGGCTGGAGGGAGGCTCTCGCCAGCGAGTCAATCAAATCTTCCCACAAAAGTACGAATAAACTTCAGGCAGGGGGGGGGGCTTCTATTTTATCTTCCCACCACTGAAATGAAAGCACACACAACTCTAACCGAGATATTGAGGGAGAGAGGCTTTGTTTGAAGGTGAAACAGTAACTCACTTTATTTGTAACATTCTTGTGGTTTAAGCGTAGTGGTTACAAGAGATCAAATGCTTGATGATTACAGAACAACTCAATATGAGTTTCATTCAATCTATTTTTTCTTCCCAAAAGGACTCTTATACTAATACATAAAAACCAGACTTCACACTGTCTTTAATCAATCTTCCAGCTGTTTTTTAGCTACTTTCTTCCAGACTCTAACTCACTGACCAACTAACTCTCTTAGACTCCTTCCAGCTCACTAACTGCCATAGAGTGTTCAGTTGGGCGTCTCCAACTGCCATCCTTGCCTCTGCCCCTCTTTCAAATCTTGGCACCCGCTCATTTGCATCCGGCCAATCAGGTCGCTCTCATGCAAATAGTTCTCCACTCGTGTTGCTGCTCTCTGAGAACCACAAAATGGCAGCCCTTTAAGGTAGGTCACTTCCTAACTTTCTAAAATGAGTCAGGTTTGTTAAATCTCTGCTGTGATTGGCTGGCCTCTCAACCAAGGGGAGGGCTGTTTCTGAGACAGGGAGGGGAGAGCAGGCGTGCTTGGATGAGGGAGAGTGTGCAAGGCTGGAGGGAGGCTCTCGCCAGCGAGTCAATCAAATCTTCCCACAAAAGTACGAATAAACTTCAGGCAGGGGGGGGGGGGCTTCTATTTTATCTTCCCACCACTGAAATGAAAGCACACACAACTCTAACCGAGATATTGAGGGAGAGAGGCTTTGTTTGAAGGTGAAACAGTAACTCACTTTATTTGTAACATTCTTGTGGTTTAAGCGTAGTGGTTACAAGAGATCAAATGCTTGATGATTACAGAACAACTCAATATGAGTTTCATTCAATCTATTTTTTCTTCCCAAAAGGACTCTTATACTAATACATAAAAACCAGACTTCACACTGTCTTTAATCAATCTTCCAGCTGTTTTTTAGCTACTTTCTTCCAGACTCTAACTCACTGACCAACTAACTCTCTTAGACTCCTTCCAGCTCACTAACTGCCATAGAGTGTTCAGTTGGGCGTCTCCAACTGCCATCCTTGCCTCTGCCCCTCTTTCAAATCTTGGCACCCGCTCATTTGCATCCGGCCAATCAGGTCGCTCTCATGCAAATAGTTCTCCACTCGTGTTGCTGCTCTCTGAGAACCACAAAATGGCAGCCCTTTAAGGTAGGTCACTTCCTAACTTTCTAAAATGAGTCAGGTTTGTTAAATCTCTGCTGTGATTGGCTGGCCTCTCAGCCAAGGGGAGGGCTGTTTCTGAGACAGGGAGGGGAGAGCAGGCGTGCTTGGATGAGGGAGAGTGTGCAAGGCTGGAGGGAGGCTCTCGCCAGCGAGTCAATCAAATCTTCCCACAAAAGTACGAATAAACTTCAGGCAGGGGGGGGGGGGCTTCTATTTTATCTTCCCACCACTGAAATGAAAGCACACACAACTCTAACCGAGATATTGAGGGAGAGAGGCTTTGTTTGAAGGTGAAACAGTAACTCACTTTATTTGTAACATTCTTGTGGTTTAAGCGTAGTGGTTACAAGAGATCAAATGCTTGATGATTATAGAACAACTCAATATGAGTTTCATTCAATCTATTTTTTCTTCCCAAAAGGACTGTTATACTAATACATAAAAACCAGACTTCACACTGTCTTTAATCAATCTTCCAGCTGTTTTTTAGCTACTTTCTTCCAGACTCTAACTCACTGACCAACTAACTCTCTTAGACTCCTTCCAGCTCACTAACTGCCATAGAATGTTCAGTTGGGCGTCTCCAACTGCCATCCTTGCCTCTGCCCCTCTTTCAAATCTTGGCACCCGCTCATTTGCATCCGGCCAATCAGGTTGCTCTCATGCAAATAGTTCTCCACTCGTGTTGCTGCTCAAAATGGCAGCCCTTTAAGGTAGGTCACTTCCTAACTTTCTAAAATGAGTCAGGTTCATTACATCTCTGCTGTGATTGGCTGGCCTCTCAGCCAAGGGGAGGGTCGTTTCTGAGACAGGGAGGGGAGAGCAGGCGTGCTTGGATGAGGGAGAGTGTGCAAGGCTGGAGGGAGGCTCTCGCCAAAAAGTCTCTTCAAGGCATGGGGTTCGCCTGTCCTTCTCCTCCTTTTTGGAAACAGACGGTGAATCCTCACACCAAAAGCCTTCCAACATGAGTAACTGCATTAAGGGGTTGCGGAATTAGGAAGGTTGAGAAGTACTTGGTTTAGAGCAGGGTTTCTCAACCATCCTAGCTTCTCACACTCTGAGGCCTTCTCACAGACGAAGCCCTACCTCACACAGAGGCTTCTCTCACAGTCTAAGGCCTACCTCACACTGTGAGGCCTTCTCTCACAGACTAAGACAGTGGTTCTCAACCTTTCCGATGCCGCAACCCCTTAATCCAGTTCCTCATGGTGTGATGACCCCCAACCATAACATTATTTTCATTGCTACATCATAACTGCCATTTTGCTACTGTTAGCTTCTCACACTCTGAGGCCTTCTCACAGACGAAGCCCTACCTCACACAGAGGCTTCTCTCACAGTCTAAGGCCTACCTCACACTGTGAGGCCTTCTCTCACAGACTAAGACAGTGGTTCTCAACCTTTCCGATGCCGCAACCCCTTAATCCAGTTCCTCATGGTGTGATGACCCCCAACCATAACATTATTTTCATTGCTACATCATAACTGCCATTTTGCTACTGTTAGCTTCTCACACTCTGAGGCCTTCTCACAGACGCCCTACCTCCCTGTGTTTTCTGATGGTCTTTGGCAACCTCTCTGACACCCCTCACGACACTCCCAGGGGTCCGGACCCCCAGGTTGAGAAACACTGGTTTAGAGGGCCTAAAGACAGCTTGGGGATGGGGGGGGGGGGCTTTGACCATCAACTCAATTATGATGCATTGAGAGGCACAACGAATGGAGAGAAGGGCAGATTGGGCGTCCTAATGCATTTCTCCAGAGTCCCTCTTCTGAAACGTTAGTGTTGACTGAAGGGACTCAGAAGAGCTCAATAGAAACCAGGATGTAATGTGAATTTACAGCAAAGAGCACACTTGAGCATCCCTCGAGAATCTGGCTTCTAAGTTCAGAGCAAAAAAAAATAAAATACAGGTCTAATATTATAAGGTTCGAGGACCTTTTGATCGTGTAAGCACTCGTCCTACAGATCAAGGGTCCCGTTCGAAGGAATTTGCAAGGACTTCAGTTTCTTTGAGCGACGGAATTGCTTCTGAAGCTTACTCAGAGCTCCGGGGATAAAGCCAGTCAGCCAATTACGATCTTAGATGTCCAAAGCCTCTTGTGCTGCCTTTTGGAATAAGCATCATGTGCTCCTTGCAGTGAAGCATCCCTCACTGCAAAGTCCTTTATATAATTTGCCTAGTGTTCGTATCTGTAGCTTTCTGGTGAAGAAATTACCCCACGAACAAAGTGGGAAGGCTTTATTTCTAAAAGCATACATTGGGGTACGAAACAAAAATCCAACTGACAGTTTATTTCCCTCATTCCTCATATCCCTCACCCTGGCCCCTCCCCTTCGTTGCTCCTGTTTCCATAGAAACCCTTTCCCTTTCTTCAAATATACACAGACCAGGTCTAAGGCACACACCTAGTCTCTCTAAGGCAGTGGTTCCCAACCTGTGGTCCGTGGATCACCAGTGGTCCCCAAGAACTAAAATATGGTCCATGCCCTCACTGTTACTACACCATTGCAATGAAAGCGACTAGTCTCGCACAACCCTCTTATAGTGATGAGGCTTATTAAATATGGTTTTCTGTGGGCGAGGAGATGGTGATTACTGGATGGCCTATGTTCTGTATAGAGCTGAAGTGGTCCATCCAATGCAATTTTCTGAAATCAGCTGATGTGGTCTATCCAATGCAATGTTCTGAATCAGCTGATGTGGTCTATCCAATGCAATTTTCTGAAATCAGCTGATGTGGTCTATCCAATGCAGTGTTCTGAATCAGCTGATGTGGTCTTTCAAATGCAATTTTCTGAATCAGCTGATGTGGTATATCCAATGCAATTTTCTGAATCTGTTCATGTGGTATATCCAATGCAATTTTCTGAATCTGCTGAAATGGTCTATCCAATGCAATGTTCTGAAATCAGCTGATGTGTTCTATCCAATGCAATGTTCTGAAATCAGCTGATGTGTTCTATCCAATGCAATGTTCTGAATCAGCGGATGTGGTCTTTCCAATGCAATTTTCTGAATCTGCTCAAGTGGTCTATCCAATGCAATTTTCTGAATCTGCTGACATGGTCTATCCAATGCAATGTTCTGAATCAGCTGATGTGATCTATCCAATGCAATTTTCAGAATCAGCTGATGTGGTCTATCCAATGAAATGTTCTCAGCTGATTGGTCTATCCAATGAAATGTTCTGAATCAGCTGATGTGGTCTATCCAATGCAAAGTTCTAAAATCAATGTTCTGAATCAGCTGAAGTGGTCTATCCAATGCAATGTTCTGAATCAGCTGAAGTGGTCTATCCAATGCAATGTTCTGAATCAGCTGAAGTGGTCTATCCAATGCAATATTCTGAATAAGCTGATGTGGTCTATCCAATGAAATGTTCTCAGCTGATTGGTCTATCCAATGAAATGTTCTGAATCAGCTGATGTGGTCTATCCAATGCAAAGTTCTAAAATCAGCTGATGTGGTCTATCCAATGCAATGTTCTGAATCAGCTGAAGTGGTCTATCCAATGCAATGTTCTGAATCAGCTGAAGTGGTCTCTCCACAAAGGTGTTTCCCATTGAATCTCTGGACCTTCTGGGTTCGAAATATGTGTTCAAGCTAACCAATACCTCTTCATCCCATGGTTTCTGAATTGCTCTATTCTATTACAATGGCCAACAAACATTTTGGTGCCTGGGAGCCCCCAGTGGTGCAATGGGTTAAACCCTTGTGCTAGCAGGATTACTGAATGACAGGTTGGCTGTTTGAACCTAGGGAGTGGGGTGAGCTCCTATCTGTCAGCTGCAGCTTCTCATGGAGTGACATGAGAGAAGCCTGCCATAGGATGGTAGTACATCTGGGTGTCCCTGGACAACGTCCTTGCAGACAGCCAAATTCTCCCACCCCAGAAGCGGCTTGTGGTCCCTCGCTATTTTGCGGTTCGCTTTTTGTGGACTCGCTGTCTTGTGGTTTTTTAATATGGGCTTAAGAGAATTTGTCTGTATGGAGAGGCTGCCTCTGTGGATAAAGCTGGAGCCACGGATTATGTGGACAACACGTATAAATATTAAAATAAATATAGCATCCCGACTTTGCGGATTTTCACTTTTTGCAGGTGGTCCTGGAACGTAACACCAGCGATAAGTGAGGGAACATTGTATCCCGAACTACTTAAATATGCATCTTATTTCTGCAAGGAACAATATATTCGATTGATGAGCTGGATGTGGCAGCAGGAAAGGGGAAGGGCAGCCGAAACTGGGGCATGGCTTTCAGCACTTGTGTAACGTGCAGGATATTCAACCTAAAGAGCGAGAACTGGGTGAGTGCTATTTCAATGCAGCGTGACTGAGCAGCCACATGGATTTTGTCTGCTGCTGCTCTATTAATAGGATCCATCTTAAGAGGGGGGGGGGGTGGCTGGTTAGAAAGGCTGCTTGCCTCAGGAGGCGCGGTGAGTGGCCTCATGCTGGGCCTCGTTCTTATTTCCAGGACAAGCCTTTGGGGATGTTCCATGCCAGGGGACTCAAAATAAACACAACCTGTGACCTATGATCTCTCTTACAGCAACCTCGGAGGAGGAGACTGCATAGGCCAGTAGTTCTCAACCTCCCTAATGCCGCGACCCCTTAATCCAGGTCCTCATGGTGTGGTGACCCCCAACCATCACATTATTTTTCTTGCTACTTCATAACTGTCATTTTGCTACTGTTAGCTTCTCACACTCTGAGGCCTTCTCACAGACGCCCTCCCTCACACAGAGGCTTCTCTCACAGTCTAAGGTCTACCTCACACTGTGAGGCCTTCTCTCACAGACTAAGACAGTGGTTCTCAACCCCCCTAATGCCGCGACTCCTTAATCCAGTTCTTCATGGTGTAGTGACCCCCAACCATCACATTATTTTCGTTGCTACTTCATAACTGTCATTTTGCTACTGTTAGCTTCTCACACTCTGAGGCCTTCTCACAGACGCCCTACCTCACACAAAGGCTTCTCTCACAGTCTAAGGCCTACCTCACACTGTGAGGCCTTCTCTCACAGACTAAGACAGTGGTTCTCAACCTTCCCAATGCCGTGACCCCTTAATACAGTTTCTCATGGTGTGGTGACCTCCAACCATAACATTATTTTCGTTGCGACTTCATAACTGTCATTTTGCTACTGTTAGCTTCTCACACTCTGAGGCCTTCTCACAGACGAAGCCCTACCTCACACAGAGGCTTCTCTCACAGTCTAAGGCCTACCTCACACTGTGAAGCCTTCTCTCACAGACTATGACAGGGGTTCTCAACCTTTCCAATGCCGCGACCCCTTAATCCAGTTCTTCATGGTGTGGTGACCCGCCAAGCATAACATTATTTTTGTTGCTACTTCATAACTGTCATTTTGCTACTGTTAGCTTCTCACACTCTGAGGCCTTCTCACAGACGAAGCCCTACCTCACACAGAGGCTTCTCTCATAGTCTAAGGCCTACCTCACACTGTGAGGTCTTCTCTCACAGTCTAAGACAGTTGTTCTCAACCTTTCCAATGCCGCGACTCCTTAATCCAGTTCCTCATGGTGTGGTGACCCCCAACCATCACATTATTTTCGTTGCGACTTCATAACTGTCATTTTGCTACTGTTATGAATAGTCATGTAAATATCTGGTATGCAGGATGGATTTTCATTCACTGGACCAAATTGGGCAAAAATATCCGATACACCCAAATTTGAATTCTGGTTGGGTTGGGGTGATCAATTAATTTTGTCATGTGGATTTTTTTTCGTGTCAGGTCTAGTTGCTGGGATTGATAGCTCACCTACAATCAAAGGGCATTCTGAACTCCACCAACAATGGAATTGAACCAAACTTGGCACACAGAGCTCCCATGGCCAACAGAAAATACTGAAAGGGTTTGTTGAGCATTGACCTTGAGTTTGGGAGTTGCAGTTCACCTACATCCAGAGAGTACTGTGGACTCAAGAAATGATGGATCTGGACCAAATTTGGCACAAAGACACAATATGCCCAGATGTGAACACTGATAGTCTTTGGGGAAATCAGAGCTTGACATTTGGGAGTTATAGTTCCTGGGATATATAGTTCACCTACAATCAAAGAGCATTCTGAACTCCAACACCAATGGAATTGAACCAAACTTGGCACACAGAGCTCCCATGACCAACAGAAAATACTGGAAGGGTTTGGTGGAAACTGGCCTTGAGTTTGGGAGTTGTAGTTCACCTACATCCAGAGAGTACTGTGGACTCAAGCAATGATGGATTTGGAGCAAATTTGGCACACATACTCAATATGCCCAGATGTGAACACTCGTAGAATTTGGGGAAAGTAGAGCTTGACATTTGGGAGTTGTAGTTGCTGGGATTTATAGTTCATCTACAATCAAGGAGCATTCTGAACCCCCACAATGATAGAATTGGGCCAAACTTCCCACAGAGAACCCCCATGACCAACAGAAAATATTGAGTTTTCTTATGGTCTTTGATGACCCCTCTGACACCCTCTTGAGGTCCTGGATTGCAAGAATCAGGCCTTCATTATTGTTGTTGTTGTTGTTGTTGTTATTCTGCCTTGAAACTCTATCCCTCCTCTTGGCCCAGGCCAAAGATGCATTTTGGTGGTAAAGAGGCAGCGGCTGCCATGCTCCAAATACTGCAAAGTCTACACACAATTTCAATATCCCCGGCACAGCTCTGCTCCGCGGAAAACGAAAGCAGCGGCCAAATCTGGGGAGCCAGATTGAGATCATTGGGTGCACCTTGAGACAAGATGCAGGCAGGCCCTTGGGATGCCAAGTCCTGGCACCAGCTGCCACTCAGCGGCGCAGCTATGGCTTAGCGCAGACAGTACTGCTAATAGATCTTGGCACTCCACGTCTCCATTCTCCAAAGCGAGCGCTCAGCTGCCTCGCCCAAGGCTGCCCTTGCCCTCTGCAACTCTCGCTTGGCTCAAACCGATGGCAGGGGCCATGTCACCTTTGCGCGGAAAGTCTCGCTGTGACATCAAAGGAGGCCAAGAGAGCAGTGACGGCCGAGGAGGGGGCTGCAAGAACAACCTTCCACTTATTGGAGAGCGGGATCAAAAATACAGATCTTCCACAAAAGCAAGCCCGCCTTCCTCGGATGTGCATTTCCAATGAGAATGGGAAGTGCAGCCTCGGATAAACGGTTGCCACATCTGCTACAGATGAGGAGAAACTATCTCTCTCATAAATCACATCTGACGGAGAACTTCAAGGAATCAAATAACTTCCATATAATTGGTATAATTTGGAGAATGTATTTATTTCTACTGATTCTTGGCTTCTGATGTTGCAGCATTATGGTGGTTCCGATGTAGGGTTTCTACCTGCGAGACATCATAGAAGGCCAATATATCTATCTATCTATCTATCTATCTATCTATCTATCTATCTATCTATCTATGCTCTGTGCATAATGAGTACCTTAAAAACAAAAGAACCAATGAACAAAATCACACCAAATTTGGCAACAAAACGTTTCACAACACAAGGAGTGACCACTGCTCAAAAGAAATTACGATTTTGTCATTTGGGAGTTGTAGGTGCTGGGATTTATAGTTCGCCTACAATCAAAGAGCATTCTGAACTCCACCAACAATGGAATTGAACCAAACTTGGCACACTGAACTCCCACGACCAACAGAAAATACTGGAAGGATTTGGTGAGCAGTGACCTTGAGTTTTGGAGTTGTAGTTCACCTACATCCAGAGAGCACTGTGGACACAAACAATGACAGATTTGGACCAAACGTGCAATATGCGCAAATGAAAATATGGTGGAGTTTGGGGAACATAGACCTTGACATTTGTAGTTGTAGTTGCTGGGATTTATAGTTCATAGAATCTGGACCAAACTTGGCACGAATCCTCAATATGCCCAAATGTCAACACTGGTGGAGTTTGGGGAAAATAGACTTTGATGTTTGGGAGTTGTAGTTGCTGGGATTTATATTTCACCTACAATCACAGAGCATTCTGAACTCCACCAATGATGGAATTGAACCAAACTTGGCACACAGAACTCCTATGACCAACAGAAAATATTGGAGAGATTTGGGTGGAATTGACAGTGATTTAGGGGAGATGTAGTTTACCTACCTATGGAGGGCACTGTGAACCCAAACCCAATACTGTGTTTCCTGATGGTCTTTGGCAACCCCTCCAACACCCCTTCGCAATCCCCCCCAGGGGTCCCGACCCCTAGGTTGAGTTAAGACTGTCCTAGGCCAAATTTCCCTATAACCTTGACTTGTTTCCTACTTTTGCATTCCAGTTTGCCTTTGATAAAGGCGAAGTTTTGTTTTGGTGCCTGATCCATTCCCGCCTTTGAAGGGTCTCCTCGGCCCCCTCCTCCTCCTCCTCCTCCTCGGAGGGATTTATGGGAACCTTTCAATAGCTCTGCCCTAACCTCGCACTGCACAGCGAAGAGATTCTGTAAGTGAGGAAAGAGCTTAGCCGGAGAGCTTAGCTTCATCCCCATCGGGGCGTTAATGCATTTCAGTCCGTAGCCCCGTCCACCAGGTTCTTCTTCCTCCTTCCCTCCCTTCCTGTTGCGATGCAAAAAAAGGAGAATCAGCTCCGCTTCCTCTTTCTCGTCCCTTGAACCTGATTGGCACCTTTCTTGTTTCCCATCCATTGTTTGGCCGCTTATAAATAACCCGCAGCGTCTCGTCCTTTGCGTTTCCTTTACAACAGTGGTTCTCAACCTTCCTAATGCCGTGACCCCTTAATACAGTTCCTCGTGTTGTGATGACCCCCAACCATCACATTATTTTCGTTGCTACTTCATAACTGTAATTTTGCTGCTGTTCTTGGTTCTATTTTGTTGTAATGCAGTACTGGGCTTGGCCTCATGTAAGCCTTTGGGGAGATGGTGGAGAGGTATAAATAAAAATGTATTATTATTATTATTATTATTATTATTAATCCTAATGTAAATATCTGATATGGAGGATGTATTTTCATTCACTGGACCAAATTTGGCACAAATACCCAATACACCCAAATTTGAATACTGGTGGGATTGGGAGAGGGCATTGATTTTGTCCTGTGGGAGTTGTAGTTGCTGGGATTTCTAGTTCACCTACAATCAAAGAGCATTCTGAACTCCACCAATGACAACATTGAACCAAACTTGGCACACAGAACTCCCATGACCAAAAGAAAATACTGGAAGGGTTTGGTGGGCATTGATCGCGAGTTTGGGAGTTGTAGTTCACCTACATCCAGAGAGTACTGTGGACTCAAGCAATGATGGATTTGGACCAAATTAGGCACAAAGACTCAATATGCCCAGATGTGAACACTGGTACAGTTTGGGGAAAGTAGAGCTTGACATTTGGGAGTTATAGTTCCTGGGATTTATAGTTCATCTACAATCAAAGAGCATTCTGAACTCCAACACCAATGGAATTGAACCAAACTGGGCATACAGAGCTCCCATGAACAACAGAAAATACTGGAAGGGTTTGGTGGACCCATGACCTTGAGTTTTGGGAGTTGTAGATCACCTACATCCAGAGAGCACTGTGGACTCAAACAATGATGGATCTGGACCAAACTCTACATGAAGACTCAATATGCCCAAATGTGAACACTGGTGGAGTTTGGGGGAAATCAGACCTTGACATTTGGGAGCTTTAGTTGCTGGGATTTATAGTTCACCTTCAATTGAAGAGCATTCTGAACCCTACCAATGATTGAATTGGCCCAAACTTCCCAAACAGAACCTCCATGACCAATAGAAAATACTGTGTTTCCTGGTGATCTTTGGCGACCCCTCTGACACTGCCTCGCGACCCCTCCAGGGGTCCCGACCCCCAGGTTGAGAAACACTGCTTTACAACACTTATATCGCTTATATGGTTGAGATAAAACTCTCAAACATAAATAAGGGTAACAAGAGGCATATCTGGCTCATAAACCACTTTTTCAAGGAAATCCAGAGTCCAGAGCAAGAAGGACCAAGCAGCCAGCCGACTGCCATCACCTTATCTCACCCGCTCGTGCTCAAAACTCTCTCTGTTGCCCGATGTTCCCTATCAAATAAGCTTGATTAGCTGGTTGCTCCTGGGTGACTTGAGGTCAGCCTTCTCCATGCTTAGCTCTCCTTTTTTTCAATACCCTCCCGCCCTTTCTGCTTTTCTTCTTTCCTTCCTTCGTTCCGTCTTTCCTTCAGTAATAATAATGATGATAATACATCACACAGTCCTAGACGTTTGGGGAAGGGTTTGACTTGTGATTTTGTGATACGAAATCCAGCATAGAGATCTCGTTTGCTGTGATGTACTGTGCTTTTGTGTCAGTAAAATAATAATAATAATAGTAATAATAATAATAATACATCACACAGTCCTAGACGCTTGGGAAGGGTTCGACTTGTGATTTTGTGATACGAAATCCAGCATAGAGATCTCGTTTGCTGTGACATACTGTGTTTTTGTGTCACTAAAATAAAAATAATATTTCAAGAGAAACAACTGGAAAAGTTGACCCGATATGAGGATTTAAAGAACAAACTGCAAAGATTCTGGCACAAGCCAGTCAAGGTGGTCCCAGTGGTGATCGGCACACTGGGCGCAGTGCCTAAAGACCTTGGCCTGCACTTAAACATAATCAGCGCTAACAAAATTGCCATTTGCCAGCTGCAAAAGACCACCTTACTGGGATCTGCATGAATTATTCACCGATACATCACATAGTCCTAGACACTTGGGAAATGTCCGATGTGTGGTCCAATACAACAGCCAGCAGAGTGTCTGCGGTGGATTCATCTTGTTGTGTTTCAATAATAATAATAATAATAATAATAATAATAATAATAGTAATAATAATAAATATATCACACAGTCCTAGACACTTGGGAAGAGTCCGACGTGTGATCCAATTCAACAGCCAGCAGAGTGATCTTGTCTGATATGGACTCATCTTGTTGTGTTTCTAATAATAATAATAATAATAATAATAATAATAATAATAATAATAAATACATCACACAGTCCTAGAGACTTGGGAAGGGTCCGACGTGTGATCCAATTCAACAGCCAGCAGAGTGATCTTGTCTGATGTGGACTCATTTTGTTGTGTTTCAAATAATAATACCAAAATTATCTCAGAGCGGGACCCAAGGTAGCTTACACAAATGAAGCTACTGCTACTACTCACAAGGCAGCTCTTGAATAAAGCTCAACAAATAGTTCTAACATAGAGACATGCTGGTAAAGTTTCTAAGAAATTATTCCTTTGGGGGAATGTTCATGCTTGCTTCTCTCCTTCGATTTATTTATTGCATATCAAAAGCAAAAAATATGATAAAAATAGAGGGCGCTAAATATCTTTTGACCAAAAATGGGCAACAGCAACGGCATTGTCTGTAGCCTCCAACAATTCCTCCTCTGTACATGAAGCGGGGCACAGTGGACAAGCATAGAGATGCGGAGTTGTCTGTTCCGCTCCACAGTCACACAAGGAGTGGGATTCTTTTAGGTCGTGCCATTTTGCTGTATTTACTCAGTCTTTGAGGAGGCTCTTTCCGTGTCCCCCTCTCCTTATGAAGACTGGAATATCTCTGCAACCGAGTAGTTTCTCCAGTCTTCACGGGATCCTATCTCAAGCAAAAAGACATTATTTGCTTTCAGGAAACGAGGTGAACCGATGGTTGCGTTTTCGCCACGAGTGCCATAAGCCAAAACACCCCGGCGGCGCAGAGAGAAGCCAAGGTGCACCCAACTTTCCTCCTTAACGGCACAATCCATTCCCAAGCAGATGGCCATCTTATAAAATAAAAGAAAGGCGCCATGAAGGGGGATGAAGGGCAAAGGGGGCCGGAGAAGGAGGGCGGACAGGACAATGGGAAGGTTTGTTATCCTTCGGGAGCTGTAAAGACGGGGACGGAGAGGGGGAGCAGCAGAAAAAAGAGAGCCTGGAAGCCAGCCGGCCCACAACACTTCTGCCTCGGTTGTTTGGGGTGGCAGGTGTCCCGAAGCCCTCATTCAAGAGGCCACGGGAGTCACGGTTATTTGCGACAGGCCAGGGAAACAATAGGACGTTCTCCATCTCCGGGCTTGTTTGGTGTGTGAGCTGCTGCCGTCACCCCAGAATGGCCACTGATGCCTCGTCGTCTGCGCTGCATGATGGGGGTGGGAAGGCCCTTCTTTGCATTGTCCAATTTGGGCACGCATGTCAGCGAGCCCTCGGGTTGACAAGGGCAGCGGCCAGGGGCCTTGGGCTTCCCAGGGTAAGTGACCTCGACCCCAGGGCTGCCTTTCGGGGAGGGGTTTTCTTTGCGCTGCCCTTTGTCAGCCCACTCTCAAGGGAGTGGGGAGAAAAGGCCCTACAACTCCCACTCGCTCTATTGTTGCTTTGCACCCAAGAGTGCTCGTTTTTTCACCTTTCAAAACTTTCCCACACTACGCACACAGAGCAACTCTCCCCCCAAAGTTTAGAGAAGCTAAGGCAGAAAAAATCTTTTGGAAGGGGGAAAGACCCTCCTCATAAACGCATAGCAGAAAACTTCTTAGCAGCAAGGTGACCCAGCACCAGTAGCCCAAAGTGATAACAAAAACATAGTAGCTTTACACGCAGCAGCCTTCATACTGGAACTTTCTCACACAAGGCTTCTCTCACGCAGAGGTTTACCTCACACTCCTCAGGATGACACCAGCTTTTGGTGCACTAACTCTAACAGGCTTCGGCCTACTCACTCTCCTCAGGATGACACTAGCTTTGGCCCACTGACTCTGCCAGACTATGACTTTCCTCTATAGTAGCTTAACATGCAGCAGCCTTCATACTGGAACTTTCTCACACAAGGCTTCTCTCACACAGAGGTTTACCTCACACTCCTCAGGACGACACTAGCTTTTGGCGCACTAGCTCTAACGGGCTTCGACATACTCACTCTCCTCAGGATGACACTAGCTTTGGCCCACTGACTTTAACAGTGGGACTATGACTCCCCTCTATCTAGACCAGGCATGGACAAACTTGGGCCCTCCAACTGTTTTGTGTTGGTGAGTGGGGCTATTAACAAAAGACTCTCCTCATAATGCACAGTAACTTCTTAGCAGAAGCGTGACCCAGGATCAGTAGCTCAAAGTGATAACAAAAACATAGCAACTTGACATGCAGCAGCCTTCACACTGCAGCTTTCTCATGCGAGGCTTCTCTCACACAGAGGTTCACCTCACACTCCTCAGGATGACACCAGCTTTTGGTGCACTAACTCTAACAGGCTTCGGCCTACTCACTCTCAGGATGACACTAGCTTTGGCCCACTGACTTTAACAGTGGGACTATGACTCCCCTCTATCTAGACCAGGCATGGACAAACTTGGGCCCTCCAACTGTTTTGTGTTGGTGAGTGGGGCTATTAACAAAAAACTCTCCTCATAAATGCACAGTAACTTCTTAGCAGAAGCGTGACCCAGCATCAGTAGCTCAAAGTGATAACAAAAACATAGCAACTTGACATACAGCAGCCTTCACACTGCAGCTTTCTCACGTGAGGCTTCTCTCACACAGAGGTTCACCTCACACTCCTCAGGACGACACTAGCTTTTGGTGTACTAACTCTAACAGGCTTCGGTCTACTCACTCTCCTCAGGATGACACTAGCTTTGGCCCACTGACTCTGCCAGACTATGACTTTCCTCTATAGTAGCTTAACATGCAGCAGCCTTCATACTGGAGCTTTCTCATGTGAGGCTTCTCTCACACAGAGGTTCACCTCACACTCCTCAGGACGACATTAGCTTTTGGTGCACTAACTCTAACAGGCTTCGGTCTACTCACTCTCCTCAGGATGACACTAGCTTTGGCCCACTGACTCTGCCAGACTATGACTTTCCTCTATAGTAGCTTAACATGCAGCAGCCTTCATACTGGAGCTTTCTCATGTGAGGCTTCTCTCACACAGAGGTTCACCTCACACTCCTCAGGACGACATTAGCTTTTGGTGCACTAACTCTAACAGGCTTCAGCCTACTCACTCTCCTCAGGATGACACTCGCTTTGATAAATTGGGCCGGGGCTGTTTAGGGCTTTACAGGCCAAAGCCAGCACTTTGAATTATGCCAGGTAGCAAATTGGCAGCCAGTAGAGCTGGCGTAACATGGGAGTTGTGTGCTCCCTGTATGCCGCTCCAGTTATCAACCTGGCTGCCTCTCGCTGGACTATTTGAAGCTTCCGAGCAGTCTTCAGAGGCAGCCCCACGTAGAGGGTGTTGCAGTAGTCTATCCTAGATAAGACGAGAGCATGGACCACCGTGGCCAAGTCTGACTTCCCAAGGTACGGGCACAACAAGTAGCAACAAGGCTGAGAAAAATAGGGGTATTACTTGAAAACATCTACCATATATTTCGGCATATAAGACGACTGGGCATAAAAGACTTTTCCAGTTCAAATATAAAATATAAGACTTGCCCTCTTCCTACGCACACCAAATAAAATTTTTAAAAGCATCATATTTGATTTCAATATGGTAATTTTCCTATTATTGTCCCTCCTTCTCTGCCTCTCAGATCTGGCACATGCGCACCTGCACCACTTCACTGCAGTCTTCAGGAGCAAGATCTGAGAGGCAGAGGAGGAGGTACGGTAATAGGATACAAGGGTGGGCCAGACAGGTAAAAGAAGTGTGTTTGTCTGGGACCAGAGTCACTCCATCTCTTTTCTCCATACACCGGGCGCCCCGGAAGCCACCCGATGCCATCTCCTCTTACTCGGCCAATCTCAATGTATCTGCCAGGTCGAGGGAGCGGGGTACGGGAAAGAAGACCGCTTGCGCACGTTGGCCGAATCCACGTAACTGGATTGTGTTTGGTCGCTATAAAGAGACTCACGTGTGGCCACATCTTCAAAAGGAGATTGGCGAGGAAGAAGAGGGCAGATGGATCCAAAGTAGATTAAAGCCTTCCCTCTGACCAACCGGCCAGACCAAGCCCTCGGGCGCTCCCTCCCACACTGCCGGACACAAACTTGGACCGTCAATCTTAGGGCAGAACAAATCCTAACAGAGTAAATCATAATACTTTATTTATACCCCGCTGCCACCATCTCTCTCCCCAAGGGACTCGGTGCAGCTTACATGAGGCCAAGCCCAACAACACATCAATAGAACAAAAAGCAATCAGCAAAAACAATGAATACAATACAGTTGATATAAATCATATATAAACAATAACCAATAAACAGTAACACACAAGGATTTAAAAATCCTATGGCCGGGCCAAATGTAAAAGTTTAAAAATTAAACAATAAACGCTGGGCATGTGCAAGGTAGGATATGTCTGGTATAGGGTTTTAAAAGAGAAATGAGGGAGTGCAGTCCATCCTAAACCAGTAGTAAAGTGCATTCTGAGGACATATTGCTGGGAATTGTCCATATTCTAGGAAGGCACACTGGAACAGCCACGTTTTCAGGCTCCTCCTAAAGACTGCCAGAGTTGGGGCACGCCTGGTCTCCTTGGGAAGTGAGTTCCAGAGTCGGGGAGCCACCACCGAGAAGGTCCTCTCCCTCGTCCCCACCAATCGTGCCTGCGAAGGAGGCAGGAGCGCGAGCAGGGCCTCTCCAGATGATCGAAGTGATTGTGTGGGTTCGTACACAGAAATGCGGTCACGCAGGTAGGTGGGTCCCAAACCGTTCAGGGCTTTGTGGGTCAGAACCTGCACCTTGAATTGGGACCGGAAAATGAACGGCAGCCAGTGGAGCTTCTTAAACTCCCTGTAAGTCGCACCAGTTTGTAACCTGGCTGCCGCCCGCTCTACCAATTGAAATTTCTGGGCCATTTTGAAGGGCAGCCCCACATAGAGTGCATTACAGGGATCCAATCTGGAGGTGACTAAGACATGGCTAGATCCGACTTCACGAAGTACGGTTGCAGCTGGTGCACGAGTCTTAATTGTGCGAAGGCCCGGCCACTGCTGACGCCTGAGCTTCAAGCGTAAGTGATGAGTCCAGATTGCGGACCTGTGCCTTCAGGGGGAGTGCAACCCCGTCCAGCACAGGTTGCCACCCTATACCCCGACCAGGAGGACCTCTGCCTTGTCGGGATTGATCCTCTGCTTGTTCAACCTCATCCAGACAGCCACAGTGGCCAGGCACTTGTCCAGCATTCGAGGGGCTTCCTTGGAGTTGGGTGGAAAAGAGTAGTAGAGTTGCGCGTCATCTGCGTAAAGATGGCACCCAACTCCAAAACTCCAGATGACCTCTCCCAGCGGTTTCCTGTAGATATTGAAAAGCATGGTGGACAGAATGGAACCTTGCGGGACCCCACAGGTCAAAGGCCAGGGGTCCGAGCAGGCATCTCCCAGCTTCACCATCTGGGAACGACCCTCCAGGAAGGACCAGAGCCACGACAGAGCCATGCCCCCAAGGCCCATCCCAGAGAGCCGTCCCAGAAGGATACCATGGTTGATGGTATCGAAAGCCGCTGAGAGATCCAAGAGAACCAACAGGGTCACACTCCCCCTGTCCACCTCCCTGCGGAGGTCATCCACCAAGGTGACCAAAGCCGTCTCGGTACTGTGCCCAGGCCTGAATCCAGAGTGAGTTAGGATTGCCATGGACTCAGAAATGACTTGAAAGCACCAAACAACATTCACGATTTGTCCTAACAACTAACTTAGATTTCCAAAGTTATGTGCTGAGTGGGAACACAGTTAGTTTATTGGTGTCATTTTCAGAGTTAATTTTTAAGGGCGTGACTCATTTTGGCAGGAATTGTTCACGTCAGATGCCACTCTCATATCAATCCTAAAGAGTTTGGTTTTTGAAAAAAAGCAGTGAAATGGAATGGAAAAGCAATGAGTAATGCAAGATTTGTGGGGAATAAATAATGTCAACCGATTCTTTTTCAAAGACAAGAATGAGAATCAATTACTGATGGAAAGTCACTGTCCCTGACCAGAACTGACCCTTCAGGGTTCAAAACAGCGCTGCTAAACCGCATTTGACTTGGGTTTTATTCAACTTTTCAATATTTTGCAAACTTTCATTCCCCTGAGCCCCTTGAAGTACTTGATCTCCCACTGCTTAGGACAGCGTTTCTCAACCTGGGGGTCGGGACCTCTGGAGTGGTTGCGAGGGGGTTTCAGAAGGGTCGCCAAAGACCATAAAAAAACATATATTTCTTTTTTTAAAATTAATTTTTATTGAATTTTTAGGGGAAAAGGAGAAAAAAAAGGGAAAGAAAAATAGGGAAAATTGTAAAAAATATATGGAAAAATGGGGAAAAAAGTAAAGGGAAAGAGGGGGAGGGAAGACAAAAAATTGGGATAAAAAATGAAAAGGGAAAAATTACATAATGAAGAAAAAATGGGGAAAAATAGTAAAAAATATATGGAAAAATGGAAAAAAGTAAAGGGAAAGAAGAGGAGGGAAGACAAAAAATTGGGGGAAATGAAAAAGGGAAAAATTACATAATGAAGAAAAAATAGGGAGAAATAGTAAAAAAAATATAAGGAAAAATGGGAAAAAGTAAAGGGCAAGAGGGGGAGGGAAGACAAAAAATTGGGATAAAAATGAAAAAGGGAAAAATTACATAATGAAGAAAAAATAGGGGAAAATAGTAAAAAAAATATGGAAAAAATGGGAAAAAGTAAAGGGCAAGAGGGGGAGGGAAGACAAAAAATGGGATAAAAATGAAACAGAAAAAAAATACATAATGAAGAAAAAATAGGGGAAAATAGTAAAAATATATGGAAAAAATGGGGGGGGGGAAGTAAAGGGAAAGAGGGGGAGGGAAGACAAAAAATTGGGATAAAAATGAAAAAGGGAAAAATTACATAATGAATAAAAATGGGGAAAAATAGTAAAAAATATATGGAAAAAGTAAAGGGAAAGAGGAGGAGGGAAGACAAAAAATGGGATAAAAATGAAACAGAAAAAAAAATACATAATGAAGAAAAAATAGGGGAAAATAGTAAAAATATATGGAAAAAATGGGGGGGGGGAAAGTAAAGGGAAAGAGGGGGAGGGAAGACAAAAAATTGGGATAAAAATGAAACAGAAAAAAAATACATAATGAAGAAAAAATAGGGGAAAATAGTAAAAATATATGGAAAAAATGGGGGGAAAAGTAAAGGGAAAGAGGAGGAGGGAAGACAAAAAATTGGGATAAAAATGAAAAAAAGGAAAAATTACATAATGAAGAAAAAATAGTAAAAAATATATGGAAAAAAGTAAAGAGCAAGAGGAGGAGGGAAGACAAAAAATTGGGGGGGGGGGAAATGAAAAAGAAAAAAATTACATAATGAAGAAAAATAGGGGAAAAATAGTAAAAAAAATATGGGAAAAATGGGAAAAAGTCAAACAAACCATATATTTCTGATGGTCTTAAGCATCCCTTTGGCAGAGAAGGATGAAGGAGGGGAGAACAGGCGTGCTTGGCACATGGGAACATGGTGCGCATGTGCGGGCGAGGGGGAGCATGCAAGGCCGGAGAGAGGTCCTTCTCTTCCGTTTTGGAAACAAACGGCAAATCCTCCCACCAAAAGCCCTCCTCCTCTCAGCCACACCAGCAGGTCCCTTCAAGGCATGGGGGTTCTGTACGGGAAGTTTGGCCCAATTCTATCGTTGGTGGGGTTCGTAATGCTCTTTGATTACAGGTGAACTATAACTCTATGTTGTTCTTTATTTACTGGATCACTCTAACAACCGCCATGTCAGACAACACAGAGAAGCCACTGAAATCCACAAGAAGCATGTGGACAATTTTAACACAAAGGACAAAATCATGAAAATGAACAAAATTTGGCTACAGGGATAAAAAAAAAACCCTCTAAAATCAGGACAGTAAATTAAAAAACAACACTCTGAATTCCAGACATGAAACAATCAGGGCCAGCTTACACCAACAAAGGATTCCCCCAGGTAAGAAGCAGCCAGGTCTTGAAGCTGCAAGGCTTTGCAATGCTAATCAAGGTGATTAATTGAAACATTCACACTTGCCTCCAACAGACAAGAGTTCTTTCTCACACCCTGGACTTTCAATGGATATATAAACCTCCTTTGTCTAGTTTCCAGTACAGCTCACAACTGAGAGTTCCTGTCATAGATGTGGGGGAAATGTCAGGAGAGAATGCTTCTGGAACATGGCCATACAGCCCAGAAAACTCATAGCAACCCAGTGATTCTGGCCATGAAAGCCAGGCTCAAAATATCCTGGGTGGATGGGTCTCTTATGATGGGATCACAACATTCTGACCTTCCATCAGCTGCATTGGCTCTCTGTTTGTTTCCAGGCTCTGTTTAAAATGCCGATGTGATCCGTTAAAGCCCTTAAGAGCCAAGACTAGGCTGCCTTTGTCCTATGAACCTGACTAATCCTTCGAGGCCCTACTCCTCGTTGCATAATCACTGGAAGACACTGAGCAAGTACAAAGGCTACGGGCTGCTCAGTGGCAGCACCAAAACAGGAAAGATCGAGCTGGCTCCAACTCTCCATTGGACGGGCAAAGTTTAAGTGATCAATTCCTGGGCATGAACAAGGTAGGATATATCTGCTATAGGGTTTTAAAAGAAATGAGGGAGCACAGTCCATCCTAAAGCAATAGTAAAGTGCATTCTGAGGTCATATTGCTGGGAATTTTCCTTATTCTGGGAAGGCACACTGGAACAGCCACATTTTCAGGCTCCTCCTAAAGACTGCCAATGTTGGGGCATGCCTGATGTCCTTGGGAAGTGAGTTCCAGAGTCGGGGGGCCACCACCGAAAAGGCTCTCTCCCTCGTCCCCACTAATCGTGCCTGCGAAGGAGGCTGGAGCACGAGCAGGGCTTCTCCAGATGATCGAAGAGATCGTGTGGGTTCGTACACAACACAACAACACAACCGTTCAATGCTAAGGCTTCCTGCCGAAATGGTACTGTAGAGGAGAGTCTACTGAACAAGCCAGTCCATGCCGCATACCAGTACTGCCATCTGTTGAGGAGTTATGAAGGTGGAGGCTTTACTTTTCACTTTAACAACACAACTGTTCAATGCTAAGGCTTCCCACCAAAATGGTACTGTAGAGGAGAGTCTACTGAACAAGCCAGTACCTACAGCATACTAGTACTGCCATCTGTTGAGGGGTTACGAAGGTGGAGGCATTACTTTTCATTCAGTCCTCGTACATAGGCCTTCAAGGTAGCTTCTTCTTCTTTGGCGATCACCTCAACATCTTTAAACTTACTCGCTCAACAACACACAGTACTCACATCAACTCAATCACCATTGATAGCTTGCATTTTCTGATGAATCTCCTTTGGGGTTCCAACTTCTGCTGTCAAGAATTCAATGAGTGCACGTTCCTTACGTCACATTGACCGTCTGTCTGAGCAGGGTTCCAAACTTTGCACTTTAACAACACAACCATTCAATGCTAAGGCTTCCTGTCAAAATGGAACTGTAGAGGAGAGTCTACTGAACAAGCCAGCACCTGCCACATACCAGTACTGCCATCTGATGAGGAGTTACAAAGGTGGAGGCTTTACTTTTCACTTTAACAAAACAACCGTTCAATGCTAAGGCTTCCTGCCAAAATGGAACTGTAGAGGAGAGTCTACTGAACAACCAGTACCTGCCGCATAGCAGTACTGCCATCTGTTGATTAGTTACGAAGGTGGAGGTTTTACTTTTCACTTTAACAACACAACCGTTCAATGCTAAGGCTTCCCACCAAAATGGAACTGTAGAGGAGAGTCTACTGAACAAGCCAGTACCTGCCGCATACCAGTACTGCCGTCTGTTGAGGAGTTATGAAGGTGGAGGCATTACTTTTCACTTTAACAACACAACCGTTCAATGCTAAGGCTTCCCACCAAAATGGAACGGTAGAGGAGAGTCTACTGAACAAGCCAGTTACCTGCCGCATACCAGTACTGCCATCTGTTGAGGAGTTACGAAGGTGGAGGCTTCACTTTTCATTCAACCCTCGTACACACCACTTGACCAAGGCTCCTATAAAGCCTGTCTCCAAGAGGAGAAAGGGAGAGCCGATAAATTCCCCGATGTCAGTGAGCTAGCTGTAATGCAGCGCGGAGACTGGCTTTTCCTGCCCCTGCTTCCACTTTCCCTGATGTCAAATCACATTAAACCAACGATCAATTCCTCTGTCTGGTTTTTAACTCTCTTCCCTGGCCCTGAATGGTATTGGGAGTCCAGAAAGGTTGGCCTCCAGCCAAAGATTCATCAATAGTCCGGCTCCATTCGATGCAGTTGGAGGAGTGTAATATTGGTGACACAACACTCCACTCGTTCATGAAATGTTGTGTCCAGGAACGTGAAAGGCACTGAAGCAGAGAAGTCAGCCATAGCAGAGCACTCAATGAACCAACCTGGACACAGTTTTTTTTCATCATGTAATAGTCGCACACACCCCTTTTTTATACCAAAAGGAGTAAAGACCAACCTGGACAAAGCATATTATTTGAGAACACAGAAAGAGAGGCTGGATGGCCATCTGTCGGGGGTGCTTTGAATGCAATTTTTCTGCTTCTTGGCAGAATGGGGTTGGACTGTCTGGCCCATGAGGTCTCTTCCAACTTGATATTCTATGAGAGCACGGATGAGCTCCCTCTGTCAGCTCCGGCTCCCCATGCAGGGACATAAGAGAAGCCACCCACAAGGATGGTAAAACAGCAAAACATTCGGGCAATGGAGCCCCGGATGGCACAGTGGGTTAAACCCTTGTGCTGGCAGGACTGAAGACTGATAGGTTGCAGGTTCGAATCCGGGGAGAGGCAGATGAGCTCCCTCTATCAGCTCCAGCTCCTCATGCGGGGACATGAGAGAAGCCTCCCACAAGGATGATAAAAAACATGAAATCATCCAGGCATCCCCTGGGCAACGTCCTTGCAGACAGCCAATTCTCTCACACAGCAGAAGTGACTTGCAGTTTCTCAAGTCACTCCTGACAAAACAAAAAAAAACAAACTCCAAGTAATGCTCATCTTTTAAAACGTGGCATAAACTGGGAATCCCTCACTCTCATGCATTCTAACTGGAAGTCAGCTGTGACCATGTTTCAGAAGCATTATCTCCCGACGTTTCACCCACATCTATGGCAGACATCTCCAAGTAATGCTCATCTTTTAAAACGTAGCATAAACACTGAGAACTGGGAATCCCTCACTCTCATGGATTCTAACTGGAGGTCAGCTGTGACCAACAGTGTTATGGATGTATTGTCGATGGCTTTCATGGCTGGAATCACTGGGTTGCTGTGTGTTTTCCAGGCTATATGACCATGTTTCAGAAGCATTCTCTCCTGACATTTCACCTGCATGTCCCATGGGCAACATCCTTGCAGACAACCAATTCTCTTACACCAGAAGTGACTTGCAGTTTCTCAGGTTGCTCCTGACACGACAATAAATAAATAAATTCGGGCAATGTCCCATGGGCAACGTCCTTGCAGACAACCAATTCTCTCACACCAGAAGCAACTTGCAGTTTCTCAGGTTGCTCCTGACACGACAATAAATAAATAAATTCGGGCAATGTCCCATGGGCAACGTCCTTGCAGACAACCAATTCTCTTACACCAGAAGCGACTTGCAGTTTCTCAGGTTGCTCCTGACACGACAATAAATAAATAAATCCGGGCAATGTCCCATGGGCAACGTCCTTGCAGACAACCAATTCTCTCACACCAGAAGCAACTTGCAGTTTCTCAAGTCGCTCTTGACATGAAAAAAGCACTAAAAAGAGAGAGATGGGCATGCCACAGCTTTTGAGTCAAGTTTGCATCAAAAGGGAACAGAAATGGAAGCAACGAGAGGAAGGTGTCTGTCGAAAAGGAAGAAAATCGTCCCCCTAAATCTCTCGGGTGGTGGTTCAGTAAGGAATTTCCCAAAGCCCATAAAGGCATCCTGATGACAGAGGAGGGTGAGGAAGAGGTCATCCCCTTTCTTCTCTCACTCCCCCCCTCTGCCCTTTATGGGAAGGAAGGGGCTTGGCCATGTCCATGGATGGAGTTCAACTGGGGGTAAACAATGAGCCTCAGGCCCATCTACAACCCGCAGGGAGAAGGCCTGGCTCGCAACCGCCACCGATGACGCCCAACGAGGGAAAACCTTTTGGAGGAGACATCCGAAGAAGTCAAAACAAAAGGGAAATCTTGCGTTTGGGGTTTTCATGAACCATTGAAGAAGGAGCAGATCCTCCCCGCTGCTTTGGAGGCCCACGAGAGTCAAAGGAGAATTGTTCAAGAAGAAACCAGGTGATTAATCCCGTTCGGCCCCCGGCCCCGTCAAACGACTTGTCGGCAGGGAGTGGTAGGTGGTCAAATTATACCTTTCCATCACCGCTGGCACTGCGGCACATTTTCTGATTGAACTCAGAAAGAACTTGGAACAATTAAACTCAAGGACTGAGTAATTCCACCTACCCTTTTTTTTTTTTTTGGAAGAGCGGGGAAGAAAAAGGAATGGTATGAAACAACCTCTTGCTAGCGTGACACTGAAAGGCTTGAAAGACGGAGAGGGAAGTGCAGCGGGAGCAAAAGAAAGGCATTCTCCCAAAAGTTCCCTCCTGGAGCCTCCGCTCTTTCCCTTTTGGATGTGGACTTTTTGGAAGAGAGGGCCCAACCAACCAAAAACAAAAAAAAAAAGTTGGGTTGCTGTGAGTTTTTGGGTGGTATGGCCATGTTCCAGAAGCATTCTCTCCTGACGATTCACCCACATCTGTGTATTTACTAGCCGTCTCCTGCCACGCATTGCTGTGGCCCACATGGGGGTTCTGTGTGGGAGGTTTGGCCCAATTCTTTCGTTGGTGGGGTTCGGAATTCTCTGTGATTGTAGGTGAACTAAAAATCCCAGCAACTACAGTTCTCAAATGTCAAGATCCTATTTCCCCCGAACTCCACCAGTGTTCACATTTGAGCATATTGAGTATTCTTGTCAAGTTTGGTCAAGATCCATCATTGTTTGAGTCCACAGTGCTCTCTGGATGTAGGTGAACTACAACTCCCAAACTCAAGGTCAATGCCCACCAAACTCTTCCAGTATTTTCTGTTAGTCATGGGAGAAATGTGTGCCAAGTTTGGTTAAATTCCATTGTTGGTGGGGTTCAGAATGCTCTGTGATTGTAGGTGAACTATAAATCACAGCAACTACAACTCCCAAATGTCAAGATTCTATTTCCCACAAACTCCACCAGTGTTCACATTTGGGCATATCGAGTATTCTTGTCGAGTTTGGTCCAAATCCATCATTATTTGAGTCCACAGTGCTCTCTGGATGTAGGTGAACTACAACTCCAGAACTCAAGGTCAATGCCCACCAAAACCTTCCAGTATTTTCTGTTGGTCATGGGAGAACTGTGTGCCAAGTTTGGTTCAATTCCATCGTTGGTGGGGTTCAGAATGTTCTTTGATTGTAGGTGAACTATAAATCCCAGCAACTACAACTCCCAAATGACAAAATCATATATATATATTTTAGTGAAGAACATACATTGGCCTGAGAGGTGTCTTGTGTCCAAATTTGGTGTCAATTCGTCCAGTGGTTTTTGAGTTCTGTTAATCCCACAAACGAACATTACATTTTTATTTATACAGAGTTATATTCCGCCCTTCTCGCAGGGGACTGAGGGCAGAGCACAACATATATACGGCAAACATTCAATGCCGGGACATAAGACCATAAATATACACAAATATTTTCTATGGCAAGCATCCTTACAGATTGGCTGGTAGGTCTTCTTCTACACAGAGAAGCCACTGAAATCCACAAGCGTTTCAACAGAAAGGAGGAAACCATGAACAAAATCTGGCTATCAGTATTAAAAAAAAACCTCTAGAATCAGGAAAGTGAATAAAGAGCAACATCACAAAAAACAGGGGAATTCCAGACAAGAAACAATCAGGGCCAGATAATCACCTCCCAACAAAGGATTCCCCCAGGCAGTAAGAAGCCACACCCTGAAACAGCTAGGCCATTAAATGCTAAACAAGGTGGCCAATTGAAACAGGGGAGGCCCTGCTCTTGGTCCCACCTCCGTTGCAGACACAACTGGTGGGGACAGAGCCTTCTCTGGGGTGGCTGCTTGGCTATGGAACTCTCTCTCCAACACATGCTTCCACATGCTCGCGGTGCACAGAATGGATTGAGAGATAGCACTGTATTCCTTTGCAGAACAGCCATGAGTCACGAGAAATCCAAACACATCTTGCACAAAGCTCTCTTAAGCTTTCTTTATGGATGACTGGCACTTGAACCCATGTCCCCACCCAGAACAAGACATCACTGCCACATCTCTTCACAGGGAGATCTTTCCTCCGTTGCCAAATATCACATTTTCCCCTCCATGGTGGGAGTGGGAGAGAGGCAACGCCCTCCTTGCTTGTTTCTGTTTCAGAACCAACTTTTCTGGAGCCATCGGCGAAAAAGGGGATCGCACCTCCTCAAGACGCCATTCATTCTCTGCATCTGCCGACGTCAACAAACACAACCAGCTGGCGAAATAATAGGGGGATATTTCCTCAACCTGATCGATTTATACAAAACATTCCAACAGCCTGAGTTGCCAGACTTTGAGAGGTGGAGTAAAGAGTAAAAATCTGCGAGTAAAGCTTTTTGGGCGCTGCGTCTATCATGACAAAAGGAACCAACGTCTCCATCCGGAATGAGAGGAAATGCTGAAGGGGAAGGGGGATGGAAACGGAGCTTCACAAGAACCTCCCACAATCATACCAATAGTTCCGTGGTGTATATACTTGAGTATAAGCCTACTCTTTCAGCCCCCCTCGGCTTATACTCGGTTGAGGGTCCTGGCGGTAAGGCGTGGGGCTGAAAGAAGTGCGTCTTTCAGCCCCACACCTTTTGGCCAGGACACTCACCTCTCCGCAAAACAATCCAGCTCTCCTTCCTTTCTCGTGCAACATGCACCTTCCACTCCTCCTCTCTCGGTACAGTGCACACCTTCCTCTCCTCCTTTCTCGTGCAGCACACACCTTCCTCTCCCCTCTCAGCACAGCATGCACCTTCCCCTCCTTTCCCCTGCAGCACACACCTTTCCTCTCTCGGCACAATGTGAACCTTCATCTCCTCCTCTCTCAGCACAGCATGCACCTTCTCCTCCTCCTTTCTCGCACAGCACACCTTCCTCTCCTCTCACGACACAGCACACACCTTCCTCTCCTCTCTCAGCACAGCATGCACCTTCCTTTCCTCCTTTCTCATGCAGCACACACCTTCCTCTCTTGGCACAGTGTGAACCTTCCTCTCCTCCTTTCTCGCACAGCACACACCTTCCTCTCCTCTCTCGGCATAGCATGCACCTTCCTTTCCTCCTTTCTCATGCAGCACACACCTTCCTCTCTTGGCACAGTGCAAACCTTCCTCTCCTTTCTCGCACAGTGCACACCTTCCTTTCCTCCTCTCGGCACAGCACACACCATCTCTCGGCACAGTGTGAACCCTCCTCTCCTCCTTTCTCACACAGCACACACCTTCCTCTCCTCCTCTCTCGGCACAGCATGCACCTTCTCCTCCTCCTTTCTCGCACAGCACACACCTTCCTCTCCTCTCTCGGCACAGCATGCACCTTCCCCTCCTTTCCTGTGCAGCTCACACCTTCCTCTCTTGGCACAGTGTGAACCTTCCTCTCCCCCTTTCTCGCACAGCACACATCTTCCTCTCCTTCTCTCTCAGAACGCCATGCAACTTCCTCTCCTCTTTTCTCATGCAGCATACACCTTCCTCTCTCAGCACAGCATGAACCTTCCTTTCCTCCTTTCTCACACAGCGCACACCTTCCTCTCCTCCTCTCTCGGAACAGCATGCACCTTCCTTTCCTCCTTTCTTGTGTAGCACACACCTTCCTCTCTCAGCACAGCGTGAACCTGACTCTCCTCCTTTCGCACACAGTGCACACCTTCCTCTCCTCCACTCTTGGCACAGCATGCACCTTCCTTTCCTCCTTTCTCGCGCAGCACACACCTTCCTGTTCTCCTCTCGCAGCGCATTGTACACCTTCCTCTCCTCCTCTCAGCACAGCACGCACCTTCCTCTCTTCCTTTTTCGTGCAGTGCACACCTTCCTCTCCTCTCTCAGTGCAGTGTGCATCTTCCTCTCCTCCTTACTTGTGCAGTGCACACCTTCCTTCTTTCCCACTTTTCCTTATTCATATACCCACAGCATCCCCAAAAATGTATAGTATTTTTTTTTTAAAAAACTATGGTAATTATTGGAATGCAATTTTATAAGATCTTCAGCCTTCTTTGACAAAGAGTGCTGGTGCTCCACCAAACTAAAATTTTTGTGACCCACAGCGGTTCAAGTGGTGTCAAACTACAGTTATTCTATAGTGTAGATGCACTTTTAGGGTTACATGAGGTGCCAACCATTGTGCCACACAATATTCTGCGTTGGTTGTGTCCCCACGCTGGCAAGAAAGGGAGCCTTTCCTTTGCTCCGCCTGCCTCCCTTTCTGCCCTTTCGATCTCCATACCACTGCGTCACGGTTCAATGCAGCTCAATGAATTATACATTGCAGCTCCATCATTATGAAATATGCTGCGCGGGAATGAGACTCCCAAAGAGGCAGGTGGGAAGGGAGAAAGGAAATGTTGAGAGGCAAAGAAATATGTCGCAAAGAAGCAGCCAGCAAGGAGGGACTCCACATGAAGCTGGAAGAATTCGACAATGCTGCCAAATGAAACAGAACTCAGAACGAGGGAGTTAAAATGAAGTCTGATGTTGGCTCTGCAGACCAGGCAGGCCTGAAAGAGGAGATCAGACAAGATGGGGAAGGCACCGCTGCATTCCTATAGACACATACTTGGAAAGAAGCCATCCCAAACTCTGCCTCTAACCAGCCACTCCTATACGCATTCTGAACCGTCCAGACTGATGTTTCACTGTGCAGTTTCCAAGCTGAAGTAATGACAGGTCACAAAAGATAAGCCGGTTAGACAAAACAAACGCTATTCTTCCTGGAAGACCAGATGTTACAGAGCCACTTCTGTGTCATTCGCTGTCAAGGCTGGTGCAGATCCAGCTGATATTCCTTCGGGATGTCCTCCTCTAACAAGCCAAACTACCCTATGGCTTCGATTGTAAGGCACCACCGGTTGTAAGATGCAACCCATTTTTAGAGATGTTTATATAAGGCAGCGTTTCTCAACCTATGAACCTGACTAATCCTTCGAGGCCCTACTCCTCATTGCATAATCACTGAGCAAGTCCAAAGGCTACGGACTGCCCCGTGGTGGCACCAAAACAGGAAAGATCTAGCTGGCTATCAATTGGATGGGTAAGGTTTAGGTCAGGGTTAGAATCACAGAATCAAAGAGTTGGAAGAGACCTCATGGGCCATCCAGTCCAACCCCATTCTGCCAAGAAGCAGGAATATTGCACTCAAATCACCCCTGACAGATGGCCATCCACCCTCTATTTAAAAGGTTCCAAAGAGGGAGCCTCCACCACACTCCGGGGCAGAGAGTTCCACTGCTGAATGGCTCTCACAGTGAGGAAGTTCTTCCTCGTGTCCTTTCTTGTAGTTTGAAGCCATTGTTCCTTGTCCTAATCTCCATGGAAGCTTGCTCCCTCCTCCCTGTGGCTTCCTCTCACATATTTATACATGGCTCTCATCATGTCTCCTCTCATCCTTCTCTTCTTCAGGCTAAACATGCCCAGCTCCTTAAGCCGCTCCTCATAGGGCTTGTTCTCCAGACCCTTGATCATTTTAATAGCCCTCCTCTGGACACATTCCAGCTTGTCAATATCTCTCTGCAATTGTGGTGCCCAGAATTGGACACAATATTCCAGGTGTGGTCTAACCAAGGCAGAATAGAGCATGGGTACCATGACATCCCTAGATCTAGACACTAGGCTCCTATTGATGCAGGCCCAAATCCCATTGGCTTTTTTTGCCGCCACATCACATTGTTGGCTCATGCTTAACTTGTTGTCCACGAGGACTCCAAGATCTTTTTCACACGTACTGCTCTCGAGCCAGGAATTGTCCCCCATTCTGTATCTTTGCATTTCGTTTTTTCTGCCTAAGTGGAGTATCTTGCATTTGTCCCTGTTGAACTTCATTGTGTTAGTTTGGGCTAACTGTGAAGATCATTTTGCATCCTGCTCCGGTCTCCCTCCCAATTTGGTCCCGTCTCCAAACTTGATGATCCTGCTTTCTAAGTCAAGAATCAAGATCCTGACCCAGGATGGAACCCCACAGCACACCACTTCTTTCCAGGTTTGCTCACACGACTATGGTGCCTGGATGTGCTTTGACTTTAGGGAATTCTTGCCTGGCTGCGAGAGAACTCGGTCTTCTAGGTTTTTATTGTTCTTAGTCAAAATTTATAGCCAAAGTCTTAAGTTCTTAGAAATAATAAAAAACCAAGTAAGTTTCCTTAGGAATCTTTGAAATGTTCCGTACATATTCTTGGAACTCATGGGCAACTAGCCTTTGTCCCTTAGTGTGCTTTTTGGTGGTTCACTGGCCAAATTTTTAGTGGTTGTTTTGCAATAGGCAAAGGTTTCCCTGACTCCTAACAAACTGTGAGTTGAGCTAAAATGAAATTATCTTGCTTCAAGTTCAAAACACAGGGCTTTAAAAAAAATTCCAATCCAGAGGACACAAATAAGATACTGCCTTCACTAGTGTAGTATAGGAGTCCCCTATGGCGCAATGGGTTAAACCCTTGTGCCGGCAGGACTGCTGACAAATAGGTCAGCGGTTCGAATTTGGGGAGAGCAGGTTGAGCTCCCTCTAGCAGCTCCACCTCCCCATGTGGGGACATGAGAGAAGCCTCCCACAAGGATGGTAAAACATCAAACATCTGGGCATTGCCTGGGCAACATCCTTGCAGACAGCCAATTCTCTCACATCAGAAGCAATTTGCAGTTTCTCAAGTCACTCCTGGCATGAAATAAAAACCTACTGTAGTGCTTTAGCCACATGACAAGGAAATGTTATACCCACTGTAGCTTTTCCTGCTCTTTTTCTGGACAAGAGGTGGGGTAGACATCTAGTAAAACAGTGGTTTTTTAAACCTTTTTTTTTTTTACCAGCGACCACTCTCCAACATTAGTACCAAAAGGGTTATGAATCGGTTTTTGGTCAACTTTAGATTTGGTTTGGTTATTTGAGGTGCTGTTTCAGAAAATTGCAATGGATAGACCACATCAGCTGATTGAGAAAATCGCTTTGGATGGACCACATCAGCTGATTGAAAAAATTTGCATTGAATAGCCCATATCAGCTGATTCAGAAAATTGCATTGGATAGACCACATCAGCTGATTCAGAAAATTGCATTGGATAGACCACATCAGCTGATTGATAAAATTGCACTGGATAGACCAAATCAGCTGTTTAAAAAAAGCACTGGATACACTACATCAGCTGATTCAGAAAATTGCATTGGATAGACCACATCAGCTCTAGTTTGAGATACAGAACATATGCCATCCAGTAGTCGCCATCTTCTTGCCCACAGAAAAACATATTTAATAAGTCTCAGCAGTATAAGAGTGTTTTGCAAGACCAGTCAATCTCATTGCAACGGTGTAGTAACGGTGAGGACGTGGACCATATTTTAATTCTTGCAGACCACTAGTGGTCCACGGACTACAGCTTGGGAACCACTGAAGTAGTGCTTGAAGTTGCTATTCTGAAAATGTATTGAGTTCAGTGGTTGCAGCTTACATGATTTTGCCTGTTAAAAATGGAATTTTTTTATAATAAAGAAGGGCCATCTGGACAGTGTTTCATACTTCGCACTTTAACAACACAACCATTCAAGGCTAAGGCTTCTAGCCAAAATGGAACTGTAGAGTAAAGTCTACTGAACAAGCCAGTACCTGCTGCATACCAGTACTGCCATCTGTTAAGGAGTTACGAAGGTGGAGGCATTACTTTTCATTACATTTGGGGTGACACCTTCTGCTGTCAAGAATTCAATGACTGCACATTGCTTAAGTTGCATTGACCGACCGTCTGGACAGGGTTCCATACTTCGCACTTTAACAACACAACCGTTCAAGGCTAAGGCTTCCCACCAAAATGGAACTGTAGAGCAAAGTCTACTGAACAAGACAGTACCTGCCGCATACCAGTACTGCCATCTGTTGAGGAGTTACAAAGGTCCATTCAATGCTAAGGCTTTCTGCCAAATGGAACTGTAGAGGAAAGTCTACTGAACAAGACAGTACCTGCCACATACCAGGACTGCCATCTGTTGAAGAATTACGAAGGTGAAGGCCTTACTTTGTAACGGAAGCCTGACAAAACATTGTAGGACAAGTATAGGACAAGTCTGCCATTTACATTACATTGTGGGTTCCAAGGGATATGACTACTAACTCAGTCTTCGGAGTTAGTAGTTGAGGAGGTTGAGGAGGAATTTCCTCTTTGGTCTCATCCACCCATCGGCTGGAACTGGCCAGCTGTCTCATGGACTGAAGTCATAGTAAGAAGGGTCTTGGCTGTCCCATTTCAGCTCCATATCCATAGGGAGGTGGAGAGAGTTTGAGCTGATTTATGTGTTCTTTCTTTCCATTTTTGCAAAATATGCCGTTGGGAATCCAACTGCCGAAACAAACCAGGAGTCCTGTCTGGCCTCTTCCTGGAGCTCTTCTGCAGCTGGCCTATCCAAACCTAAACATTGGGCAGCTGTGTCTGTTCATATAGATATCTGCAGATACATGCGTGTGGTACGCTTTCTGGACGCTGCAGGCTGGACTTCCCATCTGTCTTCCGTCGTCTCTTTGGTTTACAAAATGGTTTCTCCGCCGGCCTCCTTCCGCCTCTCTTTTTTCCCCCCCAGTCCTTTTGGAATGATCAACAATTTAGTTTAATTGTCCTGGATGTTTGGGCTGGGAGGCTCGGTTTATTTTGACTGTGTGTCTGGAATATGCGCTCTTTTCAAGCACTGAAGTCATCAGCGCAGACGGCACGTCGTTGAGGAAAGTGGGCTCCACTCGAGTGTCCATTCCTTCTTTATGTAACACTTGCTTTCCTTCCTCGCTTAGCTTTGAAAACGAACCGTCTGTTCAATGAAACAACAAACTCTGGCTGCATGGAGTTGATGTAGAACAAGAATAGTACCGGGTTGCTGTGTTTCGGGCTGTCTGGCCCTGTTCCAGAAGCATTCTCTCCTGACGTTTCACCCGCATCTATGGCATCCTCAGAGGTTGTGAGGTCTGTTGGAAACTAGGCAAGTGGGGTTTATATGCAAGGGTTGAATGAAAAGTAATGCCTCCACCTTCGTTACTTGGGATTGGATGGGAATATTTTAATGAATCAATCAATCTGGAGTCTTCGCTCTCGAAGCCACGCGGTGAGGCCTCCTTCCCCCTTCTGTGGGTTTTTGGAAGAGGAGGAGACCCCTCTGTTAGAAGACCCAACGTGGGAAGGACAGAGGAAGGTGGGCTTCCATCCCTTCCTTTCGCTTCCTCCCTTCCTTCTCCTCCCTCCACTGATCCTGGCCAGGAGAAGGCCTTCCTTTGCTTCATGGCATAAAAAGGGAAGAGGTCCTTCAACCAAGATGGAAGCTTTTTTGAAGCCCAGAGGGAAGATGGAGGAGCCAAGTCCACCCAGCCCTGAAGGGAGAGAGAGACCCATAAAATAAAGGGCAGGAAAAGAGTTGGATTCTGGGAAGAGAGAACACAGTTGGATGCTCTAGATGAGAAGTCCTTCAGTTCATACGTTCAGAGCCAACGCTTTTGGAGCTTCCACTATGAGGAGGCCTTGGGACCCCGGGAGGCCTGCAGCCGCCTCCACTCTCTCTGCCGCCTGTGGCTGAAGCCCGAGTGACACTCCAAGGCGGAGATGCTGGACCTGGTGATCCTGGAGCAGTTCCTGGCCATCCTTCCTGCAGAGATGGAGCACTGGGTGAGGGAATGTGGGGCAGAGACCAGTTCCCAGGCCGTGGCTTTGGCTTCCTCCTGAGGAGAAGGTGCTGCAGGAAGAGCAGAAGGAAGGAGAGGTCCTTCAGGCCCAGGCACCAGCCAGGGCTTCCCTTCCAGGTGGATCAAGCTGGAGGAAGAGGACACAAGAGCTGCTCCTCCAGGAGATGAGGCAAGGGTGCTGGGAAGACGTAGCAGCTCCACTCTTTATGATGCAGGAGATGAAGTGGCATCCATTCAGCAAAACCAGGTGATATTTGAGGACGTGGCTGTACATTTCAGTGTGGAGGAGTGGGCTTTCCTGGATCCGGATCAACGGGCCCTACACGGGGAGGTCATGGAAGAAAATTATAGGATGCTGGCTTCTCTGGGTGGTGATGGACAGCGGAGTGAAAATGGGGGAGCTCCAAATAAAGTGTGGCTGAAAATGGCAAGAAGTAAAAATGAAGAAGAAAGAAGCCTAAGAATGGAAGCAGAAGGATATAAAAGGAACCAGGGCCCTGTCGACACAAGGAAAATCACAAACCAAGAGACAATAGACAAATGCAATAAATCAATCACAGAAATAATCCTTAGAATGTGCTCTTTAACTATCACTATTCACTTTTCCACATAACCACCAGACAATTGGATTCATTTCTGCCAATGATGAACAAGTTTTCTGAAGCCATCACGGAAGATGTCGACACTCTGTTTCTGCAACCAGCATCAGCATCCTGGGTACCCATTGTGCACAGATCTTCTGATAGCCAAGCAAAGCAATAATGTGACCCACACGTCCTTGTGAAATGCCGATTATGCTTGAAATCGCTCTCTGAGTGATACGACAATCGTCCTGAATCAATCTGTCAACTGTTTGCTTGTGAAACTCGGTGGTTGTTGTCACAGGACATCCAACTCTTTGTTTTCACGCAAGTCAGATGTTCCCACCTCAACATATTTAAACTTACTTGCCCAACAACGCACACTACTCACATCAACACAATCACGATAAACAGCTTGCATTCTCTGATGAATCTCCTTTGGGGTGACAACTTCTGCTCTCAAGAATTCAATGACTGCACGTTGCTTAAGTTGCATTGACGGACCGTCTGCGCATGGTTGCATACTTCGCACTTTAACAGCACAACCGTTCAATGCTAAGGCTTCACGCAAAAATGGAACTGTAGAAGAGAGTCTACTGAACAAGCCAGTACCTGCCACATACCAGTACTGCCATCTGTTGAGGAGTTACGAAGGTGGAGGCATTACTTTTTCTGCTAAGGCTTCCTGCCAAAATGGAACTGTAGAGGAGAGTCTACTGAACAAGCCAGTACCTGCCGACTACATTGCTTAAGTCGCATTGACCGACCGTATGCACAGGGTTCCATACTTTGCACTTTAACAACACAACCGTTCAATGCTAAGGCTTCCCGCTAAAATGGAACTGTAGAAGAGAGCCTACTGAACAAGCCAGTACCTGCCGACTACATTGCTTAAGTCGCATTGACCGACCGTAGGCACAGGGTTCCATACTTTGCACTTTAACAACACAACCGTTCAATGCTAAGGCTTCCCGCTAAAATGGAACTGTAGAAGAGAGTCTACTGAAGAAGCCAGTACTTATTTATTTACTTTATTTATTTACTTTGCTTATATACCGCTGTATCTCAAGCCCGAAGGCGACTCACAGCGGTACTTGCCACATAACTGCCATCTGATGAGGAGTTACGAAGGTGGAGGCTTTACTTTTCACTTTAACAACACAACCGTTCAATGCAAAGACTTTCCGCCAAAATGGAACTGTAGAGGAGAGTCTACTGAACAAGCCAGTACATGCCGCATACCAGTACTGCCATCTGCTGAGGAGTCACGAAGGTGTATTACTTTTCACTCAACCCTCATATATCTTTAAGTCAATGAACTAACACATGTGCCAGTCCAAACCCAAGATCATGAATCAGACTTACTCAACAACTGAACATTACAGTGGGCAAGAAAAGTCCATATAGGGTGGAGAGATCTCTCGTAGTTGCTACACAGAAGCCCCTTTTGAAATATTTAAAGGCTGGTTAATGTTTATGAGTCTGGAATGTTATTCCTACTCCAAACAAACCTTGGATTAAGCAATTGAGGACTAATCCAGGGAGTAAGCCCTGGAGACTAGGACGCAAGGGAGCAATGGCTTCCAACTACAAGAGAAGAGATTCCATCTGAACATGAGGAAGAACTTCCTGACTGTGAGAGCTGTTCAGCAGTGGAACTCTCTGCCTCGGAGTGTGGTGGAGGCTCCTTCTTTGGAAGGAAATTCTCCACCGTAGGAAACAAGTGGAAAGTTTTCAGCGTGAAATCAACCACTTTCCTCCAGAAAAGTTTCTACTCCAAGTCATTTGTTTTCCTCTTTGTCTTCATCTCTTTTTTCCCCCCAATTTCACTAAAAGAGAGAAAAACACACAAAACAGTCTTAACTGCAGTATTTTGCCTGTTTTTCTTTTTCTTTTCCTTTTTTTCTGAAGACAAATGGGAAAGTGGGGCGGAGGGAAAGAGTTCTCGGCCCAACGTTTTGGAATTACAATGAAACCCAACACCTGGCAACACACACACTTGGTTTGGGGTTTAGTCCCAGTTCTCCGTTTTACAGGCGTTTTTTTTGTGCAAAAGGTTTTTTTTGTTGAAGCATTTCAGGAATAATAGTAATAATAAAAAATCCTGGATTTTTCCTCGCAGGCCAAGTTTGCCGTCGCGAGCAAAACAAGGGCGTGGAGAAGGGCGATGGATGCCGGCCCAAAGGCACAAAGGAGAGGTAGGGGCCGCTGGACGAGCCCACGGGACTCGCAGGGAATTCAATGGCAGCATTCTGAAGATAAGTAGTTTTAACAGCTGCAACAAGGTATCCCATTCCAGCTGCAGCTGCCAGTTCAGAAAAGGAGTGGGAGACAAGAAGAGAAAAGGGAAAGGGCAGAACGTTGTTTCCCCAAAAGCAAGACTTACACCAATCCTTTCCCCACCTTCGTAACTCCTCAACACATGGCAGTGCTGGTACTGGCTTGTTCAGTAGACTCTCCCCTACAGTTCCATTTTGGTGGGAAGCCTTAGCATTGAACGGTTGTGTTGTTAAAGTGAAAAGTAATGCCTCCACCTTTGTAACTCCTCAACAGGTGGCAGTACTGGTATGTGGCAGGTACTGGCTTGTTCAGTAGACTCTCCTCTACAGTTCTATTTTGGCAGGAAGCCTTAGCATTGAACGGTTGTGTTGTTAAAGTGAAAAGTAATGCCTCCACCTTCGTAACTCCTCAACAGATGGCAGTACTGGTATGCGGCACGTACTGGCTTGTTCAGTAGACTCTCCTCTACAGTTCTATTTTGGCAGGAAGCCTTAGCAGTGAACAGTTGTGTTGTTAAAGTGAAAAGTAATGCCTCCATCTTCATAACTCCTCAACAGATGGGAGTACTGATATGCGGCAGGTACTGGCTTATTCAGTAGACTCTCCTCTACAGTTCCATTTTGGGAGGAAGCCTTAGCAGAAAAAGTAATGCCTCCACCTTCGTAACTCCTCAACAGATGGCAGTACTGGTATGCGGCACGTACTGGCTTGTTCAGTAGACTCTCCCCTACAGTTCCATTTTGGTGGGAAGCCTTAGCATTGAACAGTTGTGTTGTTAAAGTGAAAAGTAATGCCTCCACCTTCATAACTCCACAACAGATGGCAGTACTGGTATGCGGCACGTACTGGCTTGTTCAGTAGACTCTCCTCAACCGTTCCATTTTGGCAGGAAGCCTTAGCATTGAACGGTTGTGTTGTTAAAGTGAAAAGTAATGCCTCCATCTTCATAACTCCTCAACAGGTGGCAGTACTGGTATGTGGCAGGTACTAGCTTGTTCAGTAGGCTCTCCTCTACAGTTCCATTTTGGGAGGAAGCCTTAGCAGAAAAAGTAATGTCTCCACCTTCGTAACTCCTCAACAGATGGCAGTACTGGTATGCAGCAGGTACTCGCTTGTTCAGTAGACTCTCCTCTACAGTTACATTTTGGGAGGAAGCCTTAGCAGAAAAAGTAATGCCTCCACCTTCGTAACTCCTCAACAGATGGCAGTACTGGTATGCAGCAGGTACTGGCTTGTTCAGTAGACGCTCCTCTACAGTTCCATTTTGGGAGGAAGCCTTAGCAGAAAAAGTAATGCCTCCACCTTCATAACTCCTCAACAGGTGGCAGTACTGGTATGCAGCAGGTACTGGCTTGTTCAGTAGACGCTCCTCTACAGTTCCATTTTGGGAGGAAGCCTTAGCAGAAAAAGTAATGCCTCCACCTTCGTAACTCCTCAACAGATGGCAGTACTTGTATGCGGCACGTACTGGCTTGTTCAGTAGACTCTCCTCTACAGTTCCATTTGGGCAGGAAGCCTTAGCATTGAACGGTTGTGTTGTTAAAGTGAAAAGTAATGCCTCCACCTTCGTAACTCCTCAACAGATGGCAATACTGGTATGTGGCAGGTGCTGGCTTGTTCAGTAGACTCTCCTCTACAGTTCCATTGTGGCAGGAAGCTATAGTATTGATCAGTTGTGTTGCTAAGTGAAAAGTAATGCCTCCACCTTCGTAACTCCTCAACAGATGGCAGTACTCATATGTGGCAGGTACTGGCTTGTTCAGTAGACTCTCCCCTACAGTTCCATTTTGGTGGGAAGCCTTAGCATTGAACAGTTGTGTTGTTAAAGTGAAAAGTAATGCCTCCACCTTCGTAACTCCTCAACAGGTGGCAGTACTGGTATGTGGCAGGTACTGGCTTGTTCAGTAGACTCTCCTCTACAGTTCTATTTTGGCAGGAAGCCTTAGCATTGAACAGTTGTGTTGTTAAAGTGAAAAGTAATGCCTCCACCTTCGTAACTCCTCAACACATGGCAGTACTTGTATGCGGCACGTACTGGCTTGTTCAGTAGACTCTCCTCTACAGTTCTATTTTGGCAGGAAGCCTTAGCATTGAACGGTTGTGTTGTTAAAGTGAAAAGTAATGCCTCCATCTTCATAACTCCTCAACAGATGGCAGTACTGGTATGCGGCAGGTACTGGCTTGTTCAGTAGACACTGTTTAAAATGTTTGAGGACCCCTATTTTAGAACATGGCCATATAGCTCCAAAAACCTACAACAACCCAGTGAATCGTGGTATTTAAAGAGCACATTTTAAAGGTTATTTCTGCGTTTGATTTATTAAAATATTCCCATCGAAACCCAAGTAACGAAGGCGGAGGCATTACTTTTCATTCAACCCTCGTCTACTCAGGACCTGTGCCATTCAGATCCTGCGGAAGCTCCTTGTTTTCAAGAGTCACAGAGGAAGTCATTTCAATACGAGTGGGTGCCAACGTCTCCAAGGAGGAGGAGGAGGAGAATTGACATCGAGTGGAATTTTCCACCTCCGAAAATGGCCTTTAAAGTCACTTAAAGTGGGGTTGGTTTGGGGGCCGAGAGAGATGGGGAAAGGAGAAAAGAGGGCTGGAAAACTCTCCCCAATTTTTTTCGAGAACCCAGCGGAGATCACATTTCTCGCTTTCCTTCTCCTCTGCCTTTTTTCTTACTTTGACCAAAAAAAAAAATATTATTCCAGGCCTGGCAGACTTTTGTTTTCTTTCCTCCATAGAAACCGACAAAACAGCAAGCTTTCGCCAACTTCCAGCTCCACAAACACTGGAAGGAAAAAAGGGAGAGAAAGGGCAGGGAAGGATCGAGAAAGGGGCGAGGAGCCGAGAGAGAGGGGGGGGGGGGCGCTTGGTTTTCCCATCAAGGCAAAATTAAAGGGAGAGGATCTGCATTCTTATATGCCAGAGAGAGATGCAATGCACCTTTATCCAAGTGAAGTTTGGCCCTTGAGCGCTCCAACTGGAAGTCAGCTGTGACCAGCAGTGCTGCGGAATTCGAATGTCTATGCCTGGCCCTTGAGCGCTCCAACTGGAAGTCAGCTGTGACCAGCAGTGCTGCGGAATTCAAATGTCTATGCCACAGTTTTTAAGGCCATCTTTCAATCTCTTTTCCTGCCCACCAACATTTTTGAGTTCGGAGTATAGTAACTGCTTAGGCATTCTGACAACGTGGCCAGTTCAGTGGAATTGATGGCGGAGGAGCATCGCTTCAATGCTGGTGGTCTTTGCTTCTTCTTCCAACACACTGACGTTTGTCCACTTGTCTTCCCAACAGATTTGCAGGATTTATCGGAGGCAGTGCTGATGGACTCGCTCCAGGAGTTGACAGTCCACGTTTTGCAGAGTTGGACAATAGATTTATAAACGAGCACCTTGGTATCCCTACAGATATCTCTGCTTAACCTCAAACACTCTCTGCTTCATTCGGAAAATGCTGCACTCGCAGAGCTCAGGTGGTGTTTTATTTCAGTGTCAATGTTGAGAGGTGGCTGCAATTGCAGAGGGTTTGGCTGGTGACTGCTGGAAGAGCACTTTGGTTTTCTCGATGTTCAATGACAGGTTCTCTATGCTTCTGCAAAGGTGTTTAGAGTATCTTGTAGGTCTTCTTCTGAATGTGCACAGACTATGTTATCATCAGTATATTGGAGTTCTATAACAGATGTTGTTGTGACAGGGGGATTGGCTGGTGACTGCTGGAAGAGCACTTTGGTTTTCTCGATGTTCAATGACAGGCCGAGCTTCTCTATGCTTCTGCAAAGGTGTTTAGAGTGGCTTGTAGGTCTTCTTCCGAATGTGCACAGACTACGTTATCATCGGTATATTGGAGTTCTATAACAGATGTTGTTGTGACCTTGGTTTTGTCATTGTCATTCACGCACAACTTACCCCCCCTCACCCCCCCCCAAATAATTTCTATTTTAATGAATCCCTGCCTATGTCCTTCTCTTCCCCCAAACTCCACCAGTGTTCACATTTGGGTATATTGAGTATCCATGGCAAGTTTGATCCAGATTAATCATTGTTTGAGTCCACAGTGCTCTCTGGATGCAGGTGAATTACAACTCCAAAACTAAAGGTCACCAAACTTCCAATATTTTTCGCTGGTTGTGAGAGTTCTGTGTGCCACGTTTTGTTCCATTCCATCGTTGGTGGAGTTCAGGATGCTCTTTCATTGTAGGTGAACTATAAATCCCAGAAACTGCAACACCCAAATGTCAAGGTCTATTTTCCCCAAACTCCACCAGTGTTCACAATTGGGTATACTGAGTATCCGTGCCAAGTTTGGTCCAGATTCATCATTGTTTGAGCCCACAGTGCTCTCTGGATGCAGGTGAACTACAACTCCAGAACTAAAGGTCAATTCTCACCAAACCCTTGCAGTATTTTTCATTGGTCATGGGAGTTCTGTGCACCAAGTTTGGTTCAGTGCCCTCATTGGTGGAGTTCAGAATGCTCTTTGATTGTAGGTGAACTACAACTCCCATATGACAAAATCAATTCTTCCTCCAACCCCACCAGTATCCAATTTTGAGCATATTGGGTAAGGTAAAAGTTTTACCCTGACATTAAGTTCAGTCGTGTCCAAGTCTGGGCGTTGGTGTTCAATTTCTAGGCTGAAGAGCCTGTGTTGTCCATAGACACCTCCAAGGTCATGTGGCCAGCATGACTGCACGGACCCCCCCCCCCCCCCAACCCTATGAGTATTCAGATTTGGGCCAGTGAATGAAAATGCATCCTGCATTATGATTCATAACAGTGCCACAATTAACATTAGGAAGTAGCAACAATAATAATTTTATATTATTATTATTATTATTATTATTATTATTATTATTATTATTAGGGAGTCACCACAACATGAGGTGCTGTATTAAGGGGTTGCAGCATTAGGAAGGTTGAGAAACATTGTATTTATATTATTATTATTATTATTATTATTATTATTATTATTTGGGGGTCACCACAACATGAGGCGCTGTATTAAGGGGTCACGGCATTAGGAAGGTTGAGAAACATTGTATTTATATTATTATTATTATTATTATTATTATTATTATTATTATTTGGGGGTACCACAACATAAGGTGCTGTATTAAGGGGTCGTGGCATTAGGAACGTTGAGAAACATTTTATTATTATTATTATTATTATTATTATTATTATTATTATTATTTCGGGGTCACCACAACATGAGGTGCTGTATTAAGGGGTCGTGGCATTAGGAAGGTAGAGAAACATGGTATTTATATTATTATTATTATTATTATTTGGGGTCACCACAACATGAGGCGCTGTATTAAGGGGTCACGGCATTAGGAAGGTTGAGAAACATTGTATTTATATTATTATTATTATTATTATTATTATTATTATTATTATTTGGGGGTACCACAACATAAGGTGCTGTATTAAGGGGTCGTGGCATTAGGAACGTTGAGAAACATTTTATTATTATTATTATTATTATTATTATTATTATTATTATTATTTCGGGGTCACCACAACATGAGGTGCTGTATTAAGGGGTCGTGGCATTAGGAAGGTAGAGAAACATGGTATTTATATTATTATTATTATTATTATTTGGGGTCACCACAACATGAGGCGCTGTATTAAGGGGTCACGGCATTAGGAAGGTTGAGAAACATTGTATTTATATTATTATTATTATTATTATTATTATTATTATTATTTGGGGGTACCACAACATAAGGTGCTGTATTAAGGGGTCGTGGCATTAGGAACGTTGAGAAACATTTTATTATTATTATTATTATTATTATTATTATTATTATTATTATTTCGGGGTCACCACAACATGAGGTGCTGTATTAAGGGGTCGTGGCATTAGGAAGGTAGAGAAACATGGTATTTATATTATTATTATTATTATTATTTGGGGTCACCACAACATGAGGCGCTGTATTAAGGGGTCACGGCATTAGGAAGGTTGAGAAACATTGTATTTATATTATTATTATTATTATTATTATTATTATTATTATTATTATTTGGGGGTCACCAAAGGGGTCGCAGCATTAGGAAGGTTGAGAAACATTGTATTTAACTATTCTGTTTCAGCACTAGGTCAATGCCCTAAGATCCCACATCGTCCCTGACTCGAGTATAGAACACGCCGTCTAGGTTGAACACACATGTCAAAGCTCAACACGGATGTTTGGGCTCGACAGTCTGTAGATCACAATGCAAACAATGCCATTGATGCCTTGCCAGTTTGGTCCAGCCTGCTTTCATTCACTTCCTAAGTCAATGCAGAAGGTGTATCTGAATATAGCATTGAAAGCACCGATACAAAAAAACCAAAACACAACAACAACAGCACCACACAGACAGAATGCCATTAAGAAGCCATTAAGAAGTGATCAGGGCTAACGCGGAGGCGGAGTCCCAGGGCTGTCCTCTCCTTCACCTCGATTCCTGGCCATTCCTTTGGCGATCGCTATCTTGCGCAAACAACATTACCTTTCACTGCACCACTGCTCTCAGACGTTCCCACTGTGGGGAGTGGCACTGTCTTGCCCCACAGAGGTAAACAGACACGCATACAAGAAAAACACGTTCCCATTCAAGTGGCTTCTGCATAATCAATGTTCCCTTTCTTCATGTTATAGGTTTCTAATTTTCGGCCGAACTGCCTGGCGCAATTGGGCAGGCAGCAAAATATAGGTTCTGGGAAGCTCTTTGGAAAGATATAGTGCCCCAAAGGGTATGTTTGCTAGAGTCCGTTAAGGAGCTGGTTTAATTGATTGGAGGGAGTACCGTGTGTAATGACAGAGACTATAAACCCACAGCTGAGGGCATTTTGCCATGTTTTCTAGGGTGGGGGTGGAGTGTCCACTTAGACAGGCTCCCACTTCCACAAACACTACTTTACCTTTACCGTACCTAACCCACTACTTAGGAGATTGCTGGTTGACCTACATTACCAGCTCCAATGCTCCCACAAACAGATAGAGTTCCCACTACTTTACCTTTACCTTATCTACCCCACTACTTAGGAGATTGCTGGCTGACCTACATTTCCAATGCTCTCACTTCCACAAACAGGTAGAGCTCTCACTACTTTATTTTTACCTTACCTACTCCACTACTTAGGAGACTGCTTGTTGACCTACATTACCAGCTCCAATGCTCCCACTTCCACAAACAGGTAGAGCTCTCACTACTTTACCTTTACCATACCTACCCCACTACTTAGGAGACTGCTGGTTGACCTACATTACCAGCTCCAATGCTCCCACTTCCACAAACAGGTAGAGTTCCCACTACTTTGCCTTTACCTTACCTACCCCACCACTTAGGAGATTGCTGGTTGACCTACATTACCAGTCCCAATGCTCCCATTTCCACAAACAGATAGAGTTCCACTACTTTATCTTTACCTTACCTACCCCACTACTTAGGAGATTGCTGGTTGACCTACATTACCAACTCCAATGCTCCCACTTCCACAAACAGGTAGAGTTCCCACTACTTTACCATACCTACCCCACTACTTAGGAGATTGCTGGTTGACCTACATTACCAGCTCCAATGCTCCCACTTCGACAAACAGGTAGAGCTCTCACTACTTTACCTTTACCGTACCTACCCCAGTACTTAGGAGATGGCTGGTTGACCTACATTAGCAGCTCCAATGCTCCCACTTCCACAAACAGGTAGAGCTCTTACTACTTTACCTTTACCTTACCTACCCCACTACTTAGGAGTTGTCAATGGCCCTCCCTCCAATGACAATGCAGGTTATATAGTGAGCGCCATGAACATGTCCAAGAGCTCTGCCAATGTCCTTCACCAACACACTACTGTCCACTATCCAAGTGAAGGCTTTCACATGGGGACCATTCCATCCTAGATTTTATGTGTTTCCTCCACCACAGACACCCCAGTGTCTCTGACTCTTTCAATTGGTGTGGAATTTGCATGACCCCGCTCATTGCCTCTCCCTTAACCCTGGCAAAAATACTGGTTTGTTGTAGATTTTGGGGCTATATGGCCATATTCTAGAAGCATTCTCTCCTGACATTTCGCCTGCATCTATGGCAAGCATCCTCAGAGGTTGTGAGGTCTATAGAGAGACTTCTGGGACACCCAGTATCGTTTTGCAACAGCCGCAGGAGAAAAACTGGGTCAGGACGGGAGGTGGTTCAAAATGCGAAGTGTGCGCCCTCCTCCTCCCTTCCCATCTCAGTCCCGAATCCAAGGGCCTGTTGCCCCAACGGATTGCAGCCAGAGCTATTTGCAGGCAAGGTCATTGTGGAGCAGCAGCATCACAAAAAGACGCCAACTTGGTTCTCGCTCTGCTCTCCCCTCCGGCCAAGGTGGGAGGGAGGCAGGCGCTGAGGCACCATTCGAAGTTTCTGCCGTCTCGCCAGGAGGCTGGAAAGCCAGACTGCGGCTGTTCTGTCCTCTGAGCAGCCTCCCCCCCCATCCCCTTTGCAACCCCCCCCCCCTTCCCCTATCTCCCTCCCGTCTGCCTGGCCTGGCCTGTCTGACGCCTCTGCAGCTGACTCATTTTGCAAGCATCCTTAAAGCCACAGTGAGACATTTCCCCAGCACAGGCGGGCGCATGGCTGCTCATGCACACACACACACATCCGCTCACAACCTCAAAACATCATACAGGGGGTTTCAAAAGGGTGGTCCCCCATCACATCCGCAACGGCCACATGCTACACATGGTTTAAGGCAGTGGTTTTCACCCTTTCTAATGCCGTTGTGTGTTCACAGTCCTCACAACCTCTGAGGATGCCCCCCCCCTATAATTGCAGGTGAAACGTCAGGAGAGAATGCTTCTGGAACATGGCCATACAGCCCGGAAAACCCACAGCAACCCCAAGAAGAGTTCTTTCTCCCACCCCAGACATTACCCCACAGATATATAAACTCGATTTGTATAGTTTCCAAGAGACTTCACAACCTCTGAGGATGCCTTCCATAGATGCAGGCAAAACATCAGGAGAGAATGCTTCCAGGACATGGCCATATGGTCCATAGATGCAGGCAAAACATCAGGAGAGAGTTTCCAGAACATGGCCATATAGTCCATAGATGCAGGCAAAACGTCAGGAGAAAATGTTTCCAGAACACGGCCATATGGTCCATAGATGCAGGCAAAACGTCAAGAGAGAATGCTTCCAGAACACAGCCATATGGTCCATAGATGCAGGCAAAACGTCAGGAGAGAATGCTTCCAGAACATGGCCATATGGTCCATAGATGCAGGCAAAACGTCAGGAGAGAATGCTTCCAGAACACGGCCATATGGTCCATAGATGCAGGCAAAACATCAGGAGAGAATGCTTCCAGAACACGGCCATATGGTCCATAGATGTAGGCAAAACATCAGGAGAGAATGCTTCCAGGACATGGCCATATGGTCCATAGATGCAGGCAAAACATCAAGAGAGAATGCTTCCAGAACACAGCCATATGGTCCATAGATGCAGGCAAAACGTCAGGAGAGAATGCTTCCAGAACATGGCCATATGGTCCATAGATGCAGGCAAAACATCAGGAGGGAATGCTTCCAGAACACGGCCATATGGTCCATAGATACAGGCAAAACGTCAGGAGGGAATGCTTCCAGAACACGGCCATATGGTCCATAGATACAGGAAAAACGTCAGGAGAGAATGCTTCCAGAACACGGCCATATGGTCCATAGATACAGGCAAAACATCAGGAGAGAATGCTTCCAGAACACGGCCATATGGTCCATAGATACAGGCAAAACGTCAGAAGAGAATGCTTCCAGAACATCGCCATATGGTCCATAGATGCAGGCAAAACATCAGGAGAAAATGCTTCCAGAACATGGCCCCAACCATAACATTATCTGCATTGCTACTTCGTAACTGTCGTTTTGTTACTGTTATGAATCGTCATGTAAATATTTGATATGCGGGATGTATTTTAATTCTTTGGAACAAATTTGGCACAAATACCCAATACGCCCACATTTGAATACTGGTGGGGTTTCGAGGGGGAGGGGGGGGGGTCGATTTTGTCATTTGGGAGTTGTAGTTGCTGGGATTTATAGTTCACCTACAATCAAAGAGCATTCTATACTCCACCAAGGATGGAACTGAACCAATCTTGGGACACAGAACTCCCATGGCCAAAATAAAATACTGAAAGGGTTTGTTGGAGATTGACCTTGAATTCTGGAGTCCTAGTTCACCAACATCCAGAGCGCGCTATGGACTCAAAAAATGACGGATCTGGACCAAACGTACAGCAAGAAGAAGAGGAGGAGGAGGATGACGACGACGAGTAGGAGGAGAGCGGCATTCTGGGTGTCGTGCATAAAGACCCTGGCCTGCACTTAAAAACAATTGGTGTTGACAAAATTACCACCTGTCAGCTGCAAAAGGCCACTTTACTGGGATCTGCACGTATTATTTGCCGATACATCACACAGTCCTAGACACTTGGGAAGTGTCCGACGTGTGATTCAATACAACAGCGGGCAGACTGATCTTGTTTGCTGTGGACTCATCTTCTTGGTTTTTTTCTAATAATAATAATAATAATAATAATAATAATAATAATAATACATCACACAGTCCTAGACGCTTGGGAAGTGTTTGACTTGTGATTTTTTAAATATGAAATACAGCATATAGATCTCGTTTGCTGTGACACACTGTGTTTTTGTGTCAGAATAATAATAATAATAATAATAATAATAATAATAAGTACAACAGCCAGCAGAGTGATCTTGTCTGCTGTGGACTCATCTTGTTGCATTTATAATAATAATAATAATAATAATAATAATAATAATAATAATAAGTACAAAAGCCAGTAGAATAATTTTGTCTGCTGTCGACTCATCTTGTTGCGTTTCTAATAATAATAATAATAATAATAATAATAAGTACAACATCCAGCAGAGTAATCTTGTCTGCTGTCGACTCATCTTGTTGCGTTTCTAATAATAATAATAATAATAATAATAATAATAATAACAGCCAGTAGAGTAATCTTGTCTGCTGTCGACTCATCTTGTTGCGTTTCTAATAATAATAATAATAATAATAATAATAACAGCCAGCAGAGTAATCTTGTCTGCTGTCGACTCATCTTGTTGCGTTTCTATAATAATAATAATAATAATAATAATAATAATAATAATAATAATAATAATAAAGTACAACAGCCAGCAGAGTGATCTTGTCTGCTGTGAACTCATCTTGTTGTGTTTCTAATAATAATAATAATAATAATAATAATAATAATAATAATAATAAAGTACAACAGTCAGCAGAGTGATCTTGTCTGCTGTGGACTCATCTTGTTGTGTTCCAGATAATAATAAATGCAGGAATGCTCTACTGAAACCACCCAAAAAACTTAATATTTCTGCTGTTTACATAAAGGGCCTTTTTTCGACGTATGCGTTTAGTAGATGTACACATTATGCCATTCCTAAACAACTCTCCGATGGGAGAGGATGCAACGGAGTCGAGCCTCTAACACAAACGGGTGAAAAGACTGTCGGGAAATGCCAGCCGCTTCCTGGGAACAGAACAACTGCTCCATAATTATCCACAGCGGAGCCATGTTTTTGCATCTGCGACCCAGATGTGGAAATTAATCTTGGGAAGAGGGAGAGGCGAGAGCGAGCGCTTTGTTCAGGGGAGGGAGGACGAAGAGGAAAAAGGCATTTGATTTTACCCCGGCCTCGCAAGGGCAGGATCGCGCCCAAAACTTAAGGTCACGTCTCCTCTCATTTCAATTTCAGAGGTTCAGCTTGGAGGCAAAAATGTTGGAGGAGAGAGAGGCACACACAGAAGGAGAGCAAGCAAACCCAAGCGCTGGCAGCACAAGCCATCCATGGGCGGAAGTGATTAAAAATTAATGCAAGCGGAGAGACAGAGAAAGCGAAGAGGGTGTGCCCAGCATGCACCACTTTCAACCCCAATCCCTCTCCTTCTCCTCTGCTTCGGTTTGGGAAATAGCCAGAGGGATACCAAACCCATTTCTTCCTGTCCCTGCAGCGAAACAGCAAAGGACAACAAGAAACCCTAATACTACTACTACTACTACTACTACTAATAATAATAATAAATACATATAGATCAGGGGTACTCAAACTACTGCCCGCGGGCTGAATACGGCCCTCCAAGGTCATTTACCCGGCCCTCGCTCGAGGTTAACCTAAGTCTGAAACAACTTGAAAGCACACAACAACAACAATCCTATCTCATCAGGCAAAAGCAGGCCCACACTTCCCATTGAAATACTAATCTATATAAATAAAAATGTAATGTTCGTTTGTGGGATTAACAGAACTCAAAAAGAACTGGACGTATTGACACCAAATTTGGACACAAGACATCTAACAACCCAATGTATGCCCTTCACTAAAAAAAAATGTTTTTCTCATTTGGGAGTTGTAGTTGCTGGGATTTATAGTCCACCTACAATCACAGAGCGTTCTGAACCCCACCAATGATAGAATTGGGCCAAACCTCCCACACAGAACCCCCATGTGGGCCACAGCAATACGTGGCAGGGGACGGCTAGTCTATATAAATAAAAATGTAATGTTCGTTTGTGGGGTTATCATCACTCAAATACCACCGGATGAATTGCCACCAAATTTGGACACAAGACACCTACTAACCCAAGGAGTGACCATCATTCAAAAATTGATTTTGTCATTTGGGAGTTGTAGTTGCTGGGATTTATAGTTTATTTACAATCAAAGAGAATTATGAACTCCAACAATGATGGAATTGAACCAAACTTGGCACACAGGACTCCCATGACCAACAGAAAACAACGGTGGGCATTGACCTTGAGTTTGGGAGTTGTAGTTCACCTACATCCACAGAGTACTGTGGACTCAATGATGGATCTGGACCAAACTTGGCATGAATATTCCATATGCCCAAACACGAACACAGATGGACTTTTGGGGGGAATACACCTTGACATTTGGGAGTTGTAGTTGCTGGGATTTATAGTTCACCTACAATCGAAGAGCATTCTGAACTCTATCAATGATGGAATTGAACTAAATGTGGCACATAGGACTCCCATGACCAACAGAAAACACTAGAAGGGTTTGGTGGGCATTGACCTTGAATTTGGGAGTTGTAGTTCACCTATATCGAGAGAGCACTGTGGATTCAAACAATGATGGATCTGGACCAAACTTGGCATGAATATTCCATATGCCCAAACATGAACACAGGTGGAGTTTGGGGGAAATAGACCTTGACATTTGGTAGTTGTAGTTACTGGGATTTATAGTTCACATACAATCAAAGAGCATTTTGAACCCCACCATCGACAGAATTGGGGTAAACTTCCCACACAGAACCCCCATGACCAACAGAAAATCTTTAAGGCCATCCAGTCCAACTCTCTTCAACAGGGCAAGAAAACGTAATCAAAGCCCTCCTGTCAAAGAGCCACCCAGCCATAGATGTAGATAGATATGATTCAGACACAGAGAGATATAGTATCAGAGGTCTGAAAGGGACCCCTAAAGAAGGACAATTGCATGTTCCAGAGTAGGCAAACCAGACAATCTCTACATCAACACTGACAAAGAAACAACAAGAAATACTGTTTACTCAAAAAGGAGAAAGAAATTACATATATTAGAAACCAAGACTTTCTCATTACTTTATTTTCCAGATCGCCAGACTGGGCCACAGCAATGCCTGGCAGGGGACGGCTAGTATTATAATATATATATATATATATATAAACCTTCAGCATGGCATCACCCCCATTTTTTTTAAAACACTGTGAATCCAGTGTGATGCATTTCCTTCCAGCTCCGCAGCTGTGGGTGGCAATGGCAGCGCCTGGGTTTCTGAAATCTCATTACAATGGCTCTTCCCCCAACGTCTGGGGGTGGGTGGCCCATTTGGCATTCAGTTCTTACAGCGTTCGCCTCTCTCCCTCCCTCCCCGCTCTCCTCCCCCTCCTCTTTTCACATTATGATTGGAAATGTGCCATTAGGCGGCATTGAAAAGGAAACTACACATCTCTGTTTCTCAAGGTTTCCTTTCTGCGGGCCCGAGAAAAGGCATGAATGTGCGCTCAGTGGGGGAAAGCGTCAGCCCTTGTGTGTACGGGCTTTGAAAGAATTCAATGAGAGAGTGGGTACCGTTCCAATGGGAAGGGGCAAAGAAAACCCACTTAATTTTTCCCCTTGCTAATTCTATGCGCAGAGAACACACTCAACAACAACCCACCGCTCTCTCTAGGCTCTGGGTATTTCAGCTGACTAGCAACAAGATTTCGAGCATTCATGGCTGGAACACACACATGCTCCTTTCGTCTCTTTTTCAGCCTCCCCCTTCTCTCGTGCATTTATCCCACATTTGTGGTAGACCGAAGATTTTTTAGCTCTGCCAGAATTTTACACATAGTTGGCTCAGCAAAGCTTAGAATGATTCAGACAGCATACCGAGGTGGTCATGAGAGTATGTTTGCCTTCCGAAGAAAGAACGGGTACCCGTTTTCACCACAAAAGATTACCACCTCACATGCTACAAAACAGGAGCTTTTTTGTTGAGTTCCAGGGCCAGAGAAGCAGGTGGTGGAAACAGAAGAACGGCCTGCCTCAGGGAAGCGAGATGAGCGTATGTTTGCCTTTCATGTTCATGTGGCAGAAAGAATAGGTACCCGTTTTCACCATGAAGGACTACCACCTCACCCACTTTATAGGAAATCTACGAAACAGGAGCTTTTTTGTTGAGTTCCAGAGTCAGAGAACCAGGTGGCAGAAACAGAAGAACGGTTTGCCTCAGGGAAGCGAGATGGGAGTATATTTGCCTTCCATGTTCATGTGGCAGAAAGAACGGGTACCCATTTTCATCATAAAGGACTATCACCTCACCCGCTTCATAGGAAATCTGCTACAAAACAGGAGCTGTTTTGTTGAGTTCTAGGGCCAGAGAAGCAGATGGTGAAAACAGAAGAATGGCCTGCCTCAGAGAAGTATGAGAGTATGTTGCCGTCCGTGTTCATATGGAAAAAAGAACGGGTACCCGTTTTCACCACGAAGGACTACCACCTCACCCGCTACATAGGAAATCTGCTATAAAGAAGCAGCTTTTTTGTTGAGTATGTTTGTTTTCCATGTTCATGTGGCAGAAAGAACGGGTACCCATTTTCAACACAAACGATTACAACCTCACCCGCTTCATAGAAAATCTGCGGCAAAACAGGAGCTGTTTTGTTGAGTATGTTTGCCTTCCATGTTCATGCTGCAGAAAGAACGGGTACCCATTTTCACTACGAAGGACTACCACCTCACCCGCTTCATAGGAAATCTACTAGAGAACAGGAGCTTTTTTGTTGAGTATATTTGCCTTCCATGTTCATGTGGCAGAAAGAACGGGTACCCATTTTCAAAACAAAGGACTATCACCTCACCCGCTTCATAGGAAATCTGCTACAAAACAGGAGCTTTTTGTTGCATTCCAGGACCAGAGAAGCAGATGGCAAAACAGAAGAATAGCCTGCCTCAGGGAAGCGAGATGAGGGTATGTTTGCCTTACATGTTTATGTGGCAGAAAGAACAGATACCCATTTTCATCACGAAGGATTACCTCCTCACCCGCTTCATAGGAAATCTGCTACGAAACAGGAGCTTTTTGTTGAGTTCCAGGACCAGAGAAGCAGTTGTTAAGAACGGCTTGCCTCAGGGGAGTGTGCTTGCTCCATCCATGTTGAACATTTACACAAATGATTAGCCACTGCCAGAAGGGACAGAGTTTCATCTATGCTGACGATCATGCCACCACCGCTCAAGCAGGGAACTTTGAGATGGTTGAACAGGATCTCTCTGAAGCTTTAGGTGCTCTTACTGCCTATTACAGGGGAAACCAACTAATTCCTAATCCACTTAAAATGCAGACATGTGCTTTCCATCTTAAGAACAGACAAGCATCTCGAGCTCTGAGGATGACTTGGGAAGGAATCCCACTGGAGCATTGCAGCACACCCAAACACCCAGGAGTCACTCTGGACCGTGCTCTGACCTACAAGAAGCACTGCCTGAATATCAAGCAAAACGTGGGTGCTAGAAATAATATCGCTCGACAGCTAACACGCACAACCTGGTGATCACAACCAGACACAGTGAAGACATCTGCCCTTCTTCACTGTGACTGTCCAAGAAACCTTTTCCCCCTTTGCATTTCAACAGGACTTGCACAAAACAAACTCAATGGATTCTGGATTGTCAGTATAACTCAAATCTATTTTTCAAGCAAAAGACGAAACAAAAGACTTGGTATTTGGTTAGCATTCATCCCTTTTTCATCTGAACCCTGTAATAAGGCTGATATTTAATGGGATTCTGTGTCTCTCTTCTCTTCCTCGGCTTTCTCTTTTTGCTAACCCCCCCCCCCCCCCAAGCCATCATCCGTTCGTCTTGCAGAAAGGTCTTGAACTGCGACCCTTGACCCTTCTCCCTTGCATCTCTCCAACCACAACCCAGCACCAGGCCACTGCGATATTTTATGGGACTGCAATACACTTGTGGGTCATAAAACTGATCACAGAATGGGTCTCCCCCCCCCCCCCCCCCGTTGAATGGGGTGCGGGGAAGGCTGTGTGTTTTCACAATGGGGCATATGAGAGAAAGGTTGAGAATTGGAGAGGACTCCAGTCCCGAAACGCAGAGCTTTCCAGACGTTTCGTGTTGGTGGCACACCTTTGGAAACATGCACCATTTTGTAGATCTACTACCAATAATGTAGAACAATGGTACTCAACCTTCCTAATGCTGCAACCCTTTAATACAGTTCCTCATGTTATGGCGAGCCCCAACCATCAAATTATATTTGTTGCTACTCCATATCTGTAATCTGAGGATGCTTGCCATAGATGCAGGTGAAATGTCAGGAGAGAATGCCTCTAGAACATGGCCATACAGCCCGAGAAAACCTACAACAACCCAGTGTTTAGAGTGGCTTGTAGGTCTTCTTCTGAATGCGCACAGACGACGTTGTCATCAACATACTAGAGTTCTAAAATAGATGTTGTTGTAACCTTGGTTTTGGCTTTCAGTCTGCTGAGGTTAAATGGCTTGCCAGGTTGAGAAACACTGATGTAGAATAAACTCTCCGATGAAAACTAAGATTGGTACTAGTTTCCAGGCTGTGCCGGACAGGCTGCAACGTTGCAAAGTGTATTATGACAGAATCATAAAAGAAAATTATGTGGACAATTTCAACAGAAAGGAGGAAACCATGAAAATGAACAAGATCTGGCTACCAGTATTTAAAAACTCTAAAATTACAACAGCAAAACAACAGAGAGGAAACAATCAGGGACATTTAATCACCTCTCAACAAAAGATTGCCCCAGGCACTGCCAGGCCATCAAATGCTAATCAAGGTGGTCAGCTGAAACATTCACACCTAGCTCCAGCAGACAAGAGTTCTTTGTCCCACCCTGGTCATTCCACAGATATATAAACCCAATTCCCTACTTCCAACAGACCTCACTACCTCTGAGGATAGTGTGGTCTTGCCATAGATGCCCAGAATCATAATGGATCCTACCACGGTATAACATTCCAAAATAATCCATGGATAAAGAAGCAAAAAAAAAAAATCCTTCGTTTGCAAAAAAAAATTAAGACATGTGAGCTGAAGTGTGCATGTGGCACACGCATGCATTTTCTCATTGCACACGACCCTGAGCTAAGAAGACGAAATGTGCACAAACCATTTCCCAAATTGTGTCCTGCCATAGAAAGCTCCCCCCCCCCCCCCAAAAAAAAAAACGCAACACAGGGAACTTTTAACTTCAAATATCTTGCGTAATTCATGCCATTCAAGGGAGGGAACAGCAAACGCTCTCCTTCCTGGACGTCGGATATTCCTAGCAGGATTGCATCACCTCCCAATGTATTTTAAAAACTCTGGTTACCACAGCAACAGAGCGTCTCTGTATTGGAGGGGCACGGCTGGCGAGTGTGTGGTGTGCAATTTTGGAAAAGGGGGCAGCAGGAAGAAAAATGTGTGCGCAAGCAAGCGCCTGCTGCCAGGTCCCATCTCATCCCCCTCTTCCTTCCCATTCTGGAGAAAACACACCACAGCTCTCGCACAAGGATGCCTCCCAAACAGCATGCGCCTCAATGGAGAGGGATCGGCACGTTCCTGATGCCGAATGGCAACACCCCCCAAAAAAAGCATCTTCATGCAGATTGCTCCATGGCACAAGTCGCTCCACAAACACGAGCTCTGGGGAAATTCTCTCTCTGGGATCACCACGAATGACGATTCCCACAATCCTCTAACGTTGGCCCTTCTGAGTATCATTGAAAGAAACGGTAGAGCAGAGCTTTCTAAACTGTGTGTTGCAACACATTAGTGTGTGGCCTGCAGTGTACAAGCGTGTTGTGTGACCATAATAAAAAACGTCTGAGTAAAATAAGCAATAAATCATATATAATACATAATAAAAGTAATAAAAGTGATATAATATATATTAGATCACTTTTATTAATATACTAGCCGTCCCCTGCCACGCGTTGCTACCTCTCACATGGGAGTTCTGTGTGGGAGGTTGGATGAATTCTATCATTGGTGGGGTTCAGAATGGTCTGTGATCGTAAGTGAACTATAAATCCCAGCAACTACAACTCCCAAATGTCATTCTATTTTCCCCAAACTCCACCAGTGTTCATATTTGGGCATATTGAGTCTTCGTGTAGAGTTTGGTCCAGATCCATCATTGTTGGAGTCCCCAGTGATCTCTGGATGTAGGTGAACTACAACTCCAAAACCAAAGGACACTGCCCACCAAACCCTTCCAGTATTTTCTGTTGGTCATGGGAGAACTGTGGCCAAGTTTGGTTCAGTTCCATCCTTGGTGGGGTTCAGAATGCACTTTGTAGGTGAACTATAAATCCCAGCAACTACAATTCCCAAACGACAAAATCAAATTTTTGAGTGAAGGACATACATTGGGTTGTTAGGTGTCTTGTGTCCAAATTTGGTGTCAATTCGTCCAGTGGTTTTTGAGTTCTGTTAATCCCACAAACAAACATTACATTTTTATTTATATAGATTATTATATTAATAAATATTAATATTTATATATTATTATATAATAAATATTATATACTAGCTGTCCCCTGCCACGCATTGCTGTGGCCCAGTCTGTGTGTATGTGTTTTGTGTGTATATATGTGCTTTTTTATTTTGGGGGGCTTTTTATTTTATGAGTGATGGTCATTCGTTGGCCTCATAGGTGTCTTGTGTCCAAATTTGGTGTCAATTCGTCCAGTAATTTTTGAATTCTATTAATCCCACAAACGAACATTACATTTTTATTTATATAGATTATATTATCTATCTATCTATCTATCTATCTATCTAAATGTTCTGTTCATTTTGAGTGACATCTTAACTCAAAATCCACTGGACAAATTGCCACCAAATTTAGCCACAAGACACCGACTAACTCAAGGAGTGGTAATCACTCAAAAATTGATTTTGTCATTTGGAAGTTGTAGTTGCTAGGATTTATAGTTCACCTACAATCAAACGGTATTCTGAACTCCACCAAGGATGGAATTGAACCAAACATGGCACACAGGACTCCCATGACCAACAGAAAACACTGGAAGGGTTTGGTGGGCATTGACCTTGAGTTTGGGAGTTGTAGTTCACCTACATCCAGAGAGCACTGTGGATTCAAACAATGATGGATCTGGACCAAACTCTACAAGAATACTCAATATGCCCAAATGTGAACACTGGTGGAGTTTGGGGGAAATAGAATCTTGACATTTGGGAGTTGTAGTTGCTGGGATTTATAGTTCACCTACAATCAAACGGCATTCTGAACTCCACCATGGATGGAATTGAACCAAACATGGCACACAGGACTCCCATGACCAACAAAAAAGACTGAAAGGGTTTGGTGGACATTGACCTTGAGATTGGGAGTTGTAGTTCACCTACATCCAGAGATCACTGTGGACTCAATGATGGATCTGGACCAAACTTGGCAGGAATATTCCATATGCCCAAATATGAACACAGATAGAGTTTGGGGGAAATAGACCTTGACAGTTGGGAGTTGTCATTGCAATGCATGCGCAAAACCACATATATACACATATATACAAATATATACACACTCAAAACACATATACACATACTGGACCATAGCAACACGTGGTAGGGGATGGCTAGACATAATTAAAATCCATCCCCGCAAAGTCCCAGTGTTCTGTTCCTAACCTTGATGTGCATATTCTTCCCTCCAGAGTCTCATGCTCTGCCCCACATTCCCAGGAGCTGAGCATGATGCACAGGGAGCATATTCTGCCAAGTTACTGCCAGAGCTGGGATGATTTCTCATGGGGAGGCTGTTCTCAAAAGCACCCTACAGCTGCTGTGTGTGTGTGTGTCCAAGCTCCACAATGAATGAGGGGAATGTAACAGCTGTTCATTGTTTCTAGATGATCTGCAATTTTGACCCTGGCTCGGCACTGGTCGTAATTTGTTGCTTTACCGTATTAAATATATATATCCATATAAACTAGCCAAGGAAGCTTAATTATACATAAAATATAAAAATAAGCAATTTCATTATGCTACTCTTTGGGCACTACGGTACAAACCATAGCACAACACTGCGCAACGTCTCTGTTTAGAAGGAGCAGGAAACAGATGGCGAGAAAGACCTTTCTCTTCCCAAAACCCTTGAGAGGCGCTGCCAGTCAGAGCAGGTGACACCGACACGTATCGTCTGACACAAATAGTCGGGCGCAGTATAACACAGCTGTCTTATGTTCCTCCTGCAGGGAAGGAAAACGTTGACCCATACTGCAGCCGTGACATTTCCAGGTGGATGGCTCACACCACCTACAACAAGCACCACAACAAACCCATGCCACCCCATTTCCAGACCAGTGTTCTCTCTTCCTCAGGAGGCTCTTCTTTATAGCAAAACAATATGGTTGCACTGTTTACAAGAACAAGATTTCCATAACACAAAGAAAGTTCTTTATACTTCCTTCTTTGCTTCCACGCTGGGCTTCTTTCTCATGCAGATAAACAGCTTCACTCTCACAGAGCTTCCTCTCACACTGAAGTTACACAGGAGCTTTTTACACACAGCAGCCTTCACATACTGGCTTACTCACACTGAGGCAGTCTCATACTGAGGCCTTTCTTCCACTCAGGCCTTCTCTCACACTACCTCAGACTAACACCTCTCTCACACTAAGACAAACTAACACTGAGGCCTTCTCTCTCTCTTCCACTGAGGCCTTCTCTCACACTGAGGGCTATTTCAGACTAATACCTCTCTTACACTGAAGCAAACTAACACTGAGGCCTTCTCTCTTTCTTCCACTGAGGCCTTTTCTCACACTACCTCAGACTAACACCTCTCTTACACTGAAGCAAACTAACACTGAGGCCTTCTCTCTTTCTTACACTGAGGCCTTCTCTCACACTGAGGGCTATTTCAGACTAACAGATCTCTTACACTGAAGCAAACTAACACTGAGGCCTTCACTGAGGCAGTCTCATACTGAGGCCTTTCTTCCACTGAGGCCTTCTCTCACACTACCTCAGACTAACACCTCTCTCACACTAAGGCAAACTAACACTGAGGCCTTCTCTCTTTCTTCCACTGAGGCCTTTTCTCACACTACCTCAGACTAACACCTCTCTTACACTGAAGCAAACTAACACTGAGGCCTTCTCTCTTTCTTACACTGAGGCCTTCTCTCACACTGAGGGCTATTTCAGACTAACAGATCTCTTACACTGAAGCAAACTAACACTGAGGCCTTCACTGAGGCAGTCTCATACTGAGGCCTTTCTTCCACTCAGGCCTTCTCTCACACTACCTCAGACTAACACCTCTCTCACACTAAGGCAAACTAACACTGAGGCCTTCTCTCTTTCTTCCACTGAGGCCTTCTCTCACACTGAGAGCTATTTCAGACTAATACCTCTCTTACACTGAAGCAAACTAACACTGAGGCCTTCTCTCTTTCTTCCACTGAGGCCTTCTCTCACACTGAGGGCTATTTCAGACTAATACCTCTCTTACACTGAAGCAAACTAACACTGAGGCCTTCTCTCTTTCTTCCACTGAGGCCTTTTCTCACACTACCTCAGACTAACACCTCTCTTACACTGAAGCAAACTAACACTGAGGCCTTCTCTCACACTGAGGGCTATTTCAGACTAACAGATCTCTTACACTGAAGCAAACTAACACTGAGGCCTTCACTGAGGCAGTCTCATACTGAGGCCTTTCTTCCACTCAGGCCTTCTCTCACACTACCTCAGACTAACACCTCTCTCACACTGAGGTGAACTAACATTGAGGCCTTCTCTCTTTCTTACACTGAGGCCTTCTCTCACACTACCTCAGACTAACACCTCTCTCACACTGAAGTGAAACAACACTGAGGCTTTCTCTCTTTCTTCCACTGAGGCCTTCTCTCACACTATCTCAGACTAACACCTCTCTCACACTGAGGCGAACGAACACTGAGGCCTTCTCTCTTTCTTTCACCGAGGCCTTCTCTCACACTACCTCAGACTAACACCTCTCTCACACTGAAGTGAAACAACACTGAGGCTTTCTCTCTTTCTTCCACTGAGGCCTTCTCTCACACTATCTCAGACTAACACCTCTCTCACACTGAGGTGAACTAACATTGAGGCCTTCTCTCTTTCTTACACTGAGGCCTTCTCTCACACTACCTCAGACTAACACCTCTCTCACACTGAGGCGAACTAACACTGAGGCCTTCTCTCTTTCTTTCACCGAGGCCTTCTCTCACACTACCTCAGACTAATACCTCTCTCACACTGAAGTGAAACAACACTGAGGCTTTCTCTCTTTCTTCCACTGAGGCCTTCTCTCACACTATCTCAGACTAACACCTCTCTCACACTGAGGTGAACTAACATTGAGGCCTTCTCTCTTTCTTACACTGAGGCCTTCTCTCACACTACCTCAGACTAACACCTCTCTCACACTGAGGCGAACTAACACTGAGGCCTTCTCTCTTTCTTTCACCGAGGCCTTCTCTCACACTACCTCAGACTAATACCTCTCTCACACTGAGGTGAACTAACATTGAGGCCTTCTCTCTTTCTTCCACTGAGGCCTTCTCTCACGCTACCTCAGACTAACACCTCTCTCACACTGAGGTGAACTAACATTGAGGTCTTCTCTCTTTCTTACACTGAGGCCTTCTCTCACACTACCTCAGACTAACACCTCTCTCACACTGAGGCGAACTAACACTGAGGCCTTCTCTCTTTCTTTCACCAAGGCCTTCTCTCACACTACCTCAGACTAACACCTCTCTCACACTGAAGTGAAACAACACTGAGGCCTTCTCTCTTTCTTACACTGAGGCCTTCTCTCACACTGAGGGCCTCATTGGCGGCCCAGTAGGGTAAACAAGCTGGGATTGACAACTGCTGACAGGGCTGCATGCCAATGGTGGGCCTACTATGCATATGCAGAACAAGTACCGCAAAAACCCGCAAAACAGCGATCCCACGAAAAGCGAACAACAAAGTAGTGAGGGAACACTGTACTCAGATATATTTACTGCAATTAGAGGATTGCAACACATTGTTGTTGTTTATTCGTTCCAGCCACTTAATTTAAAAACAAAACACTATAATGTGGTAGTTGTAGGAGCACAAAGCTGCCAATCATCCTCATAGCAACTTCACCTAAGGCTTAGCCAAATCACTCAGGTAGAGTCTTCTAAGGTCACGAGGACACTTGAAAGGTATTTTCAAATCAAGAGTAAGCGATTATGTTGGAAAAGGCAGCCCAATCTACACAGCAGTGGAAAACAATAGCATCACTTACCTGTATGACATCAACCACCCGGAGAAAGGGATGACACCATGGCCAGCACACGGGAGATGAAAGCGGAAGTGGGGAGACAAAAGAGAGAGAGAGAAAAATGGTAGAATTGTGAGTTGGAAGTTTAATAACATCCACAAAGCTTTCAAAGAAATACAACTCCAGGCCCTACTACAGCTTGTAATTGCTCTTAAATGGATTGATCAAAACCCAAACAATGCTTTCCCATCATTTCTTCCTTGCTTTGCTTGTTATTTTTCATTCACTTACCATATATACGAAAGTATAAAATAAAAATACATTACAATGCATTTACAAACCACGCAAACACACATATATACCCATATACACAAAAATATGCACACACATATACACACACAAAATACATATACACAGACTGGGCCACAGCAACGCGTGGCAGGGGACGGCTAGTTTCAAAATAAAAATAGATACCAAAAATTACATTAATTGAAGCATCAGTAGGTTGAATGTTTTTGAATATTTACATAAAACTGTAATTTAAGATAAGACTGCCCAACTCTGATTAAACCATTATTCTAACCTTCTTCAATGTAAATGTGCTTATGCATCCTTCCGGTAATATTAGAGTAAAATAATAAATGCTATGAAAAGAATAATAGAGTAAAATACTAAATGTAATAATAATACAGTGAAATAATAGATGTAATAATATCAACAATAAATAGGGAACAATAATAAATGTAATAATCATAATAGAGTAAAATAATAAATATAATAACAATAATAAACAAAGTAAAATAATAAAAGTAATAAAATAATAATAGAGTAAAAGGATGCAAATGTATTAGTAATAATAATAATAATAATAATAATAATAATATATTTATTTATTGTATTTGTATACCACCCCTCTCAGCCTTCTTCAATGTAAATGTGCTTAGGCATCCTTCCAGTTATGAAAAGAATAATAGAGTAAAATAATAAATGTAATAATAACAACAATTAATAGAGAACAATAATAAATGTAATAATCATAATAGAGTAAAATAATAAATGTAATAAAATAATAATAGAGTAAAAGGATGCAAATGTAATAATAGTAGTAGTAATAATAATAATAATAATAAGAATATTTATTTATTTATTTATTGCATTGGTATACCGCCCCTCTCAGCCTTCTTCAGTGTAAATGAGCTTAGGCATTGTTCCAGTAATAATAAAGAGAGTAAAAAAATAAATGTAATAATAACAACAATTAATAGAGAGCAATAATAAATGTAATAATAATAGAGTAAAATAATAAATAGAATAATAAATAGAATAAAATAATAAATAGAATAAAAATAATAATAGAGTAAAAGGATGCAAATGTAATAATAATAGCATTTATTTATTTATTTATTGTATTTGTATACCGCTCCTCTCAGACTTCTGGCGACCCGAGGTGGTTTACAAGGCAAAATTCAATGCCACAAAAACGTAAGTACAATATAAACAATAATACTCTATATAATGATAATAATAATAATAATAATAATAGTCAATAATCAGAAACTTCTCAAAGCACAGCAGACAAAGAGTCAGTACAAGAAAACTGCACTCCAAATCAGAGCTGACAGCTGGCACAACAAAGCCTTGCATGGGCAGTTCCTTGAGAAGATTGAAGGAAAAGCTGACAAGGAGAAGGTAGACCTGGTTCTGGCTCATGAATGGAACCCTGAAGAAGGAGACAGAAGAAGGCCTGGTTCTTGCAGCCCAGGAGGAAGCCATCAGAACCAAGGCCATTAAGGCCAGGATTGAAAAATCAGCGGATGACCCAAAATGCAGACCGTGCAAGGAAGCTGAGGAAACCATGGAGCATCTCCTCACCTATTGCAAGAAAATCGCACAGACGGACTACAAACAGAGGCACAACTCTGTGGCCCAGATGATTCACTGGAACTTATGTCACAAGGACCACCTGACAGCAGCAAAGAATTGGTAAAGGGATCATAAACCTGCAAATGAACACGCAAAAATACTGTGGGACTTTCGAGTCCAGACTGACAAATTTTTGGAACACAACACGCCAGACATCACAATTGTGGAAAAGAAAAAAGTTTGGATTATTGATGTTGCCATTCCGGGTGACAGTTGCATTGAGAAAAAACAACAGGAGAAACTCAGCCGCTATCAAGACCTCAAAATCGAATGGCAAAGGCTCTGATGGCATCAACCAGCACAGGTGGTCCCAGTGGTCACTGGCACACTGGGTGCCGTGCCAAAAGATCTCAGCCGGCATTTGGAAACAATACACATTGACAAAATCATGATCTGTCAACTGCAAAAGGCCACCTGACTTGGATCTGTGCGTATCATTCGAAAATACATCACACAGTCCTAGACGCTTGGGAAGGGCTCGACTTGTGATTTTGCGATACGAAATCCAGCATGGAGACCTCGTTTGCTGTGACATACCGTGCTTTTGTGTCAATAATAATAATAATAATAATAATAAAATAGAGTATTGAAATTTGGCACTAAGGTGGCCAAATTTCGTCCAGTGAATGAAAATACATCCTGCATATCAGATATTTACATTACGATTCGTAGCAAAATGACAGTTCTGAAGTAGCAACGGAAATAGTGTAATGTTTGGGGGTCACCACAACAGAAGGGGTCACGACATTAGGAAGGTTGTGGATGGAGACCACATCCCTCCTTCCCTTTATGCCTTCCTCCACTCCCTTTCTTTCATTCCAGATTTTAAACCATCCCCAAAACAATGCATTCCAAGAGATTTGCTGCTGCTGTTGTTGTTGTTTTTACGTTCTCAAGCCCTTAAGACAAATAAGCCCCATTTTCTTAAGTGACCCAACAAATGTCTTTGGGGTTATTTATCCTGGGCCATAGGAAGAAAGGAAACCCCGAGAGAGAAAGACTCCAGAGAGGGTCATAAAAGGGGAGAGAAAACACCCCCCACCCCCCATGCCTGACCTGTCTGATACCTCTGCAAGGGCTGGTGGATGGCAAGGGAGGAGAACCCAACGGAAAGTCATAAAAGTAGGTAGGAGAGGGCATACAAAGGTTAGGACCTTTTGAACCTTGGGGGAGATTTTACAATGCATAGATACGCCGAGTAGGGTTTTCTGGGCCATTCATTGGGGCAGGTTTGTTGCTGCTGCGAGCCTTTTTTGGCTCAGGAAAACCTCTTCTCAGGGTTTTCTTGCAAGGATTTGCTCCGCGGGGATTTCCTTTCCCTTCCTTTGAGGCCCAAGATTGTGCCTTCCTCAAGGTCACCCAATAGCCTTATACTCCAATGGTCGTTCCACTAAACCGAGTTGCCTCTCCCTCTCACAAAACCTGCCAATTGCGTGAAAACATTCAAGACATTCCCTCTAGATCCAGGGAAGCCTAGAAAGCCCTAAACCAGTAGTTCTGAACCTGGGGGTCGCGACCCCCAGGGGGTTGTTGGGCCATTTTCAAGGGGTCGCAAAGTATTTTCTGTTGGTCATTGGGGTTCCGTGTGCCAAGTTTGTTCTAGGTCTCTAATTTGTGGGTGTCTCAGTGGTATGCGGAAGTCAGAGCTGAATCCATTGAAGGTACTGAAAATCCCATCATCCACTGTCCATAATTGAAATCACATTGTTTTTGTGATCAATCACTATGCTTTAATTATGTTGTATCTTTAATAATGAAAATGCATCATGCATATCAGATATTTCAATTATGCTGTATAAGAGTAGCAAAATTACCATTACGAAGTAACAACGAAAATGTGGTTGGGGGTCACCACAACATAAGGAACTTTATTTAGGGGTCACGGCATTAGAAAAGTTGAGAACCACTGCCCTAAACAGTTCTGGCCCAACTTACCTGTCTGAACTTATGAACCAGCTAGGACGTTAAGATCGTCTGGGGAAGCCCTGCTCTCGATCCCGCCTGCGTCACAAGACAGGGCCTTCTCACTGGTGGCCCCTCGGCTATGGAACACCCTTCCCAGAGATATTAGATCGGCCCCTTCTCTGTTTCGTAGCATTTCGTAGCAGCTGGCTGAGTGTCAGCTGCATTAAGATCACTTCTGACCAAAAGGTCATGAGTTCGAAGCCAGTCCAGGTCGGAGTGAGCTTCCGACCAATTGTGTAGCTTGTTGTCGACCTTTGCAACCCGAAAGACAGTTGCATCTGTGAAGTAGGAAAATTAGGTACCACCTATGTGTGGGGAGGTTAATTTAACTAATTTACAAGGCCATAAAAAAGACTCCAGCAAAAGCATGCGGGGAATGCAGAAGTACTTCCTCAGTGTCGCAGATGGGACGATGAAAGTGACAGCTCCCCCAGCAGCCAGAAAAGTTAAATAGCCTCTGACTGTCTGTCTATATCTGTTTTGTGTCTTGGCATTGAATGTTAGACCACACCTGAAATATTGTGTCCCAGATTACCTGTCCGAACGTATCTTCTGCTATGAACCATCATGTAGCTTAAGAGCGTCAGGAGAGGCCCTGCTCTCGATCCCACCTCTCTCGCAAACACGGTAGGTGGAGATGAGAGACAGGGCCTTCTCGGCACTGGCCCCCCATCTGTGGGACTCTCTACATACGGATATCAGGTTGGCCACCTCCTTCCTGTCCTTCAGGAGACAATTGAAGACCTGGCTCTGGGGCCAGGCGTTCAACTAGAGGATAGCAGCAATATGGAAAGGAATTTTGGAATTTTTACGACATTGGATTCTCCCGGCTTGGTTTTGGCTTTACTGGCACGTTAATGTATTTTTAAATGAATATATTGATGACTTTGTATAATGTTTTTAAAATGATTTTACTGCTTCAATTGTAATTTTATGGTGTATATGTTGTTAGCATGATTTGATGCTTATGTGAGGCCAATTAAAACATTCACACCTACCTTCAACAGACAAGGAGTTCTTTCTCCCACCCTGAACATTACACAGATATGTAAATCCTGCTTGCCTTGTTTCCAACAGACCTCACAACCTTTGAAGATGCAGGTGAAACGTCAGGAGAGAGTGCTTCTGAAACATAGTCATATAGCCCGGAAAACACACAGCAACCCAGTGATTCCAGCCATGAAGGCCATCGACAATACATCCATAGCACTGTTGGTCACAGCTGACCTCCAGTTAGAATGCATGAGAGTGAGGGATTCCCAGTTCTCGGTGCTTATGCCACGTTTTAAAAGATGAGCATTACTTGGAGATGTCTGCCATAGATGTGGTTGAAATGTCAGGAGAGAATGCTTCTGAAACATGGTCACAGCTGACCTCCAGTTAGAATGCATGAGAGTGAGGGATTCCCAGTTCTCTGTGTTTATGCCATATTTTAAAAGATGAGCATTACTTGGAGATATTTTTTTTTGTCGTGTCAGGAGTGACTTGAGAAACTGCAAGTCACTTCTGGTGTGAGAGAATTGGCCGTCTGCAAGGACGTTGCCCAGGGGACGCCTGGATGATTTGATGTTTTTATCATCCTTGTGGGAGGCTTCTCTCATGTCCCCGCATGTGGAGCTGGAGCTGATAGAGGGAGCTCATCCGCATCTCCCCAGATTTGAACCTGCGACCTGTCGGTCTTCAGTCCTGCCGGCACAGGCGTTCAACCCACTGCGCCACCAGGGGCTCCTTGGAGATGTCTGCCATAGATATGGGTGAAACGTCAGGAGAGAATGCTTCTGAAACATGGTCACAGCTGACCTCCAGTTAGAATGCATGAGAGTCAGGTATTCCCAGTTCTCGGTGTTTATGGCACGTTTTAAAAGATGAGCATTACTTGGAGATGTCTGCCATAGATGTGGTTGAAATGTCAGGAGAGAATGCTTCTGAAACATGGTCACAGCTGACCTCCAGTTAGAATGCATGAGAGTGAGGGATTCCCAGTTCTCTGTGTTTATGCCATATTTTAAAAGATGAGCATTACTTGGAGATATTTTTTTTTGTCGTGTCAGGAGTGACTTGAGAAACTGCAAGTCACTTCTGGTGTGAGAGAATTGGCCGTCTGCAAGGACGTTGCCCAGGGGACGCCTGGATGATTTGATGTTTTTATCATCCTTGTGGGAGGCTTCTCTCATGTCCCCGCATGTGGAGCTGGAGCTGATAGAGGGAGCTCATCCGCATCTCCCCAGATTTGAACCTGCGACCTGTCGGTCTTCAGTCCTGCCGGCACAGGCGTTCAACCCACTGCGCCACCAGGGGCTCCTTGGAGATGTCTGCCATAGATATGGGTGAAACGTCAGGAGAGAATGCTTCTGAAACATGGTCACAGCTGACCTCCAGTTAGAATGCATGAGAGTCAGGTATTCCCAGTTCTCGGTGTTTATGGCACGTTTTAAAAGATGAGCATTACTTGGAGATGTCTGCCATAGATGTGGTTGAAATGTCAGGAGAGAATGCTTCTGAAACATGGTCACAGCTGACCTCCAGTTAGAATGCATGAGAGTGAGGGATTCCCAGTTCTCTGTGTTTATGCCATATTTTAAAAGATGAGCATTACTTGGAGATATTTTTTTTTGTCGTGTCAGGAGTGACTTGAGAAACTGCAAGTCACTTCTGGTGTGAGAGAATTGGCCGTCTGCAAGGACGTTGCCCAGGGGACGCCTGGATGATTTGATGTTTTTATCATCCTTGTGGGAGGCTTCTCTCATGTCCCCGCATGTGGAGCTGGAGCTGATAGAGGGAGCTCATCCGCATCTCCCCAGATTTGAACCTGCGACCTGTCGGTCTTCAGTCCTGCCGGCACAGGCGTTCAACCCACTGCGCCACCAGGGGCTCCTTGGAGATGTCTGCCATAGATATGGGTGAAACGTCAGGAGAGAATGCTTCTGAAACATGGTCACAGCTGACCTCCAGTTAGAATGCATGAGAGTCAGGTATTCCCAGTTCTCGGTGTTTATGGCACGTTTTAAAAGATGAGCATTACTTGGAGATGTCTGCCATAGATGTGGTTGAAATGTCAGGAGAGAATGCTTCTGAAACATGGTCACAGCTGACCTCCAGTTAGAATGCATGAGAGTGAGGGATTCCCAGTTCTCTGTGTTTATGCCATATTTTAAAAGATGAGCATTACTTGGAGATATTTTTTTTTGTCGTGTCAGGAGTGACTTGAGAAACTGCAAGTCACTTCTGGTGTGAGAGAATTGGCCGTCTGCAAGGACGTTGCCCAGGGGACGCCTGGATGATTTGATGTTTTTATCATCCTTGTGGGAGGCTTCTCTCATGTCCCCGCATGTGGAGCTGGAGCTGATAGAGGGAGCTCATCCGCATCTCCCCAGATTTGAACCTGCGACCTGTCGGTCTTCAGTCCTGCCGGCACAGGCGTTCAACCCACTGCGCCACCAGGGGCTCCTTGGAGATGTCTGCCATAGATATGGGTGAAACGTCAGGAGAGAATGCTTCTGAAACATGGTCACAGCTGACCTCCAGTTAGAATGCATGAGAGTCAGGTATTCCCAGTTCTCGGTGTTTATGGCACGTTTTAAAAGATGAGCATTACTTGGAGATGTCTGCCATAGATGTGGTTGAAATGTCAGGAGAGAATGCTTCTGAAACATGGTCACAGCTGACCTCCAGTTAGAATGCATGAGAGTGAGGGATTCCCAGTTCTCTGTGTTTATGCCATATTTTAAAAGATGAGCATTACTTGGAGATATTTTTTTTTGTCGTGTCAGGAGTGACTTGAGAAACTGCAAGTCACTTCTGGTGTGAGAGAATTGGCCGTCTGCAAGGACGTTGCCCAGGGGACGCCTGGATGATTTGATGTTTTTATCATCCTTGTGGGAGGCTTCTCTCATGTCCCCGCATGTGGAGCTGGAGCTGATAGAGGGAGCTCATCCGCATCTCCCCAGATTTGAACCTGCGACCTGTCGGTCTTCAGTCCTGCCGGCACAGGCGTTCAACCCACTGCGCCACCAGGGGCTCCTTGGAGATGTCTGCCATAGATATGGGTGAAACGTCAGGAGAGAATGCTTCTGAAACATGGTCACAGCTGACCTCCAGTTAGAATGCATGAGAGTCAGGTATTCCCAGTTCTCGGTGTTTATGGCACGTTTTAAAAGATGAGCATTACTTGGAGATGTCTGCCATAGATGTGGTTGAAATGTCAGGAGAGAATGCTTCTGAAACATGGTCACAGCTGACCTCCAGTTAGAATGCATGAGAGTGAGGGATTCCCAGTTCTCTGTGTTTATGCCATATTTTAAAAGATGAGCATTACTTGGAGATATTTTTTTTTGTCGTGTCAGGAGTGACTTGAGAAACTGCAAGTCACTTCTGGTGTGAGAGAATTGGCCGTCTGCAAGGACGTTGCCCAGGGGACGCCTGGATGATTTGATGTTTTTATCATCCTTGTGGGAGGCTTCTCTCATGTCCCCGCATGTGGAGCTGGAGCTGATAGAGGGAGCTCATCCGCATCTCCCCAGATTTGAACCTGCGACCTGTCGGTCTTCAGTCCTGCCGGCACAGGCGTTCAACCCACTGCGCCACCAGGGGCTCCTTGGAGATGTCTGCCATAGATATGGGTGAAACGTCAGGAGAGAATGCTTCTGAAACATGGTCACAGCTGACCTCCAGTTAGAATGCATGAGAGTCAGGTATTCCCAGTTCTCGGTGTTTATGGCACGTTTTAAAAGATGAGCATTACTTGGAGATGTCTGCCATAGATGTGGTTGAAATGTCAGGAGAGAATGCTTCTGAAACATGGTCACAGCTGACCTCCAGTTAGAATGCATGAGAGTGAGGGATTCCCAGTTCTCTGTGTTTATGCCATATTTTAAAAGATGAGCATTACTTGGAGATATTTTTTTTTGTCGTGTCAGGAGTGACTTGAGAAACTGCAAGTCACTTCTGGTGTGAGAGAATTGGCCGTCTGCAAGGACGTTGCCCAGGGGACGCCTGGATGATTTGATGTTTTTATCATCCTTGTGGGAGGCTTCTCTCATGTCCCCGCATGTGGAGCTGGAGCTGATAGAGGGAGCTCATCCGCATCTCCCCAGATTTGAACCTGCGACCTGTCGGTCTTCAGTCCTGCCGGCACAGGCGTTCAACCCACTGCGCCACCAGGGGCTCCTTGGAGATGTCTGCCATAGATATGGGTGAAACGTCAGGAGAGAATGCTTCTGAAACATGGTCACAGCTGACCTCCAGTTAGAATGCATGAGAGTCAGGTATTCCCAGTTCTCGGTGTTTATGGCACGTTTTAAAAGATGAGCATTACTTGGAGATGTCTGCCATAGATGTGGTTGAAATGTCAGGAGAGAATGCTTCTGAAACATGGTCACAGCTGACCTCCAGTTAGAATGCATGAGAGTGAGGGATTCCCAGTTCTCTGTGTTTATGCCATATTTTAAAAGATGAGCATTACTTGGAGATATTTTTTTTTGTCGTGTCAGGAGTGACTTGAGAAACTGCAAGTCACTTCTGGTGTGAGAGAATTGGCCGTCTGCAAGGACGTTGCCCAGGGGACGCCTGGATGATTTGATGTTTTTATCATCCTTGTGGGAGGCTTCTCTCATGTCCCCGCATGTGGAGCTGGAGCTGATAGAGGGAGCTCATCCGCATCTCCCCAGATTTGAACCTGCGACCTGTCGGTCTTCAGTCCTGCCGGCACAGGCGTTCAACCCACTGCGCCACCAGGGGCTCCTTGGAGATGTCTGCCATAGATATGGGTGAAACGTCAGGAGAGAATGCTTCTGAAACATGGTCACAGCTGACCTCCAGTTAGAATGCATGAGAGTCAGGTATTCCCAGTTCTCGGTGTTTATGGCACGTTTTAAAAGATGAGCATTACTTGGAGATGTCTGCCATAGATGTGGTTGAAATGTCAGGAGAGAATGCTTCTGAAACATGGTCACAGCTGACCTCCAGTTAGAATGCATGAGAGTGAGGGATTCCCAGTTCTCTGTGTTTATGCCATATTTTAAAAGATGAGCATTACTTGGAGATATTTTTTTTTGTCGTGTCAGGAGTGACTTGAGAAACTGCAAGTCACTTCTGGTGTGAGAGAATTGGCCGTCTGCAAGGACGTTGCCCAGGGGACGCCTGGATGATTTGATGTTTTTATCATCCTTGTGGGAGGCTTCTCTCATGTCCCCGCATGTGGAGCTGGAGCTGATAGAGGGAGCTCATCCGCATCTCCCCAGATTTGAACCTGCGACCTGTCGGTCTTCAGTCCTGCCGGCACAGGCGTTCAACCCACTGCGCCACCAGGGGCTCCTTGGAGATGTCTGCCATAGATATGGGTGAAACGTCAGGAGAGAATGCTTCTGAAACATGGTCACAGCTGACCTCCAGTTAGAATGCATGAGAGTCAGGTATTCCCAGTTCTCGGTGTTTATGGCACGTTTTAAAAGATGAGCATTACTTGGAGATGTCTGCCATAGATGTGGTTGAAATGTCAGGAGAGAATGCTTCTGAAACATGGTCACAGCTGACCTCCAGTTAGAATGCATGAGAGTGAGGGATTCCCAGTTCTCTGTGTTTATGCCATATTTTAAAAGATGAGCATTACTTGGAGATATTTTTTTTTGTCGTGTCAGGAGTGACTTGAGAAACTGCAAGTCACTTCTGGTGTGAGAGAATTGGCCGTCTGCAAGGACGTTGCCCAGGGGACGCCTGGATGATTTGATGTTTTTATCATCCTTGTGGGAGGCTTCTCTCATGTCCCCGCATGTGGAGCTGGAGCTGATAGAGGGAGCTCATCCGCATCTCCCCAGATTTGAACCTGCGACCTGTCGGTCTTCAGTCCTGCCGGCACAGGCGTTCAACCCACTGCGCCACCAGGGGCTCCTTGGAGATGTCTGCCATAGATATGGGTGAAACGTCAGGAGAGAATGCTTCTGAAACATGGTCACAGCTGACCTCCAGTTAGAATGCATGAGAGTCAGGTATTCCCAGTTCTCGGTGTTTATGGCACGTTTTAAAAGATGAGCATTACTTGGAGATGTCTGCCATAGATGTGGTTGAAATGTCAGGAGAGAATGCTTCTGAAACATGGTCACAGCTGACCTCCAGTTAGAATGCATGAGAGTGAGGGATTCCCAGTTCTCTGTGTTTATGCCATATTTTAAAAGATGAGCATTACTTGGAGATATTTTTTTTTGTCGTGTCAGGAGTGACTTGAGAAACTGCAAGTCACTTCTGGTGTGAGAGAATTGGCCGTCTGCAAGGACGTTGCCCAGGGGACGCCTGGATGATTTGATGTTTTTATCATCCTTGTGGGAGGCTTCTCTCATGTCCCCGCATGTGGAGCTGGAGCTGATAGAGGGAGCTCATCCGCATCTCCCCAGATTTGAACCTGCGACCTGTCGGTCTTCAGTCCTGCCGGCACAGGCGTTCAACCCACTGCGCCACCAGGGGCTCCTTGGAGATGTCTGCCATAGATATGGGTGAAACGTCAGGAGAGAATGCTTCTGAAACATGGTCACAGCTGACCTCCAGTTAGAATGCATGAGAGTCAGGTATTCCCAGTTCTCGGTGTTTATGGCACGTTTTAAAAGATGAGCATTACTTGGAGATGTCTGCCATAGATGTGGTTGAAATGTCAGGAGAGAATGCTTCTGAAACATGGTCACAGCTGACCTCCAGTTAGAATGCATGAGAGTGAGGGATTCCCAGTTCTCTGTGTTTATGCCATATTTTAAAAGATGAGCATTACTTGGAGATATTTTTTTTTGTCGTGTCAGGAGTGACTTGAGAAACTGCAAGTCACTTCTGGTGTGAGAGAATTGGCCGTCTGCAAGGACGTTGCCCAGGGGACGCCTGGATGATTTGATGTTTTTATCATCCTTGTGGGAGGCTTCTCTCATGTCCCCGCATGTGGAGCTGGAGCTGATAGAGGGAGCTCATCCGCATCTCCCCAGATTTGAACCTGCGACCTGTCGGTCTTCAGTCCTGCCGGCACAGGCGTTCAACCCACTGCGCCACCAGGGGCTCCTTGGAGATGTCTGCCATAGATATGGGTGAAACGTCAGGAGAGAATGCTTCTGAAACATGGTCACAGCTGACCTCCAGTTAGAATGCATGAGAGTCAGGTATTCCCAGTTCTCGGTGTTTATGGCACGTTTTAAAAGATGAGCATTACTTGGAGATGTCTGCCATAGATGTGGTTGAAATGTCAGGAGAGAATGCTTCTGAAACATGGTCACAGCTGACCTCCAGTTAGAATGCATGAGAGTGAGGGATTCCCAGTTCTCTGTGTTTATGCCATATTTTAAAAGATGAGCATTACTTGGAGATATTTTTTTTTGTCGTGTCAGGAGTGACTTGAGAAACTGCAAGTCACTTCTGGTGTGAGAGAATTGGCCGTCTGCAAGGACGTTGCCCAGGGGACGCCTGGATGATTTGATGTTTTTATCATCCTTGTGGGAGGCTTCTCTCATGTCCCCGCATGTGGAGCTGGAGCTGATAGAGGGAGCTCATCCGCATCTCCCCAGATTTGAACCTGCGACCTGTCGGTCTTCAGTCCTGCCGGCACAGGCGTTCAACCCACTGCGCCACCAGGGGCTCCTTGGAGATGTCTGCCATAGATATGGGTGAAACGTCAGGAGAGAATGCTTCTGAAACATGGTCACAGCTGACCTCCAGTTAGAATGCATGAGAGTCAGGGATTCCCAGTTCTCGGTGCTTATGCCACGTTTTAAAAGATGAGCATTACTTGGAGATGTCTGCCATAGATGTGGTTGAAATGTCAGGAGAGAATGCTTCTGAAACATGGTCACAGCTGACCTCCAGTTAGAATGCATGAGAGTGAGGGATTCCCAGTTCTCTGTGTTTATGCCATATTTTAAAAGATGAGCATTACTTGGAGATATTTTTTTTTGTCGTGTCAGGAGTGACTTGAGAAACTGCAAGTCACTTCTGGTGTGAGAGAATTGGCCGTCTGCAAGGACGTTGCCCAGGGGACGCCTGGATGATTTGATGTTTTTATCATCCTTGTGGGAGGCTTCTCTCATGTCCCCGCATGTGGAGCTGGAGCTGATAGAGGGAGCTCATCCGCATCTCCCCAGATTTGAACCTGCGACCTGTCGGTCTTCAGTCCTGCCGGCACAGGCGTTCAACCCACTGCGCCACCAGGGGCTCCTTGGAGATGTCTGCCATAGATATGGGTGAAACGTCAGGAGAGAATGCTTCTGAAACATGGTCACAGCTGACCTCCAGTTAGAATGCATGAGAGTCAGGTATTCCCAGTTCTCGGTGTTTATGGCACGTTTTAAAAGATGAGCATTACTTGGAGATGTCTGCCATAGATGTGGTTGAAATGTCAGGAGAGAATGCTTCTGAAACATGGTCACAGCTGACCTCCAGTTAGAATGCATGAGAGTGAGGGATTCCCAGTTCTCTGTGTTTATGCCATATTTTAAAAGATGAGCATTACTTGGAGATATTTTTTTTTGTCGTGTCAGGAGTGACTTGAGAAACTGCAAGTCACTTCTGGTGTGAGAGAATTGGCCGTCTGCAAGGACGTTGCCCAGGGGACGCCTGGATGATTTGATGTTTTTATCATCCTTGTGGGAGGCTTCTCTCATGTCCCCGCATGTGGAGCTGGAGCTGATAGAGGGAGCTCATCCGCATCTCCCCAGATTTGAACCTGCGACCTGTCGGTCTTCAGTCCTGCCGGCACAGGCGTTCAACCCACTGCGCCACCAGGGGCTCCTTGGAGATGTCTGCCATAGATATGGGTGAAACGTCAGGAGAGAATGCTTCTGAAACATGGTCACAGCTGACCTCCAGTTAGAATGCATGAGAGTCAGGTATTCCCAGTTCTCGGTGTTTATGGCACGTTTTAAAAGATGAGCATTACTTGGAGATGTCTGCCATAGATGTGGTTGAAATGTCAGGAGAGAATGCTTCTGAAACATGGTCACAGCTGACCTCCAGTTAGAATGCATGAGAGTGAGGGATTCCCAGTTCTCTGTGTTTATGCCATATTTTAAAAGATGAGCATTACTTGGAGATATTTTTTTTTGTCGTGTCAGGAGTGACTTGAGAAACTGCAAGTCACTTCTGGTGTGAGAGAATTGGCCGTCTGCAAGGACGTTGCCCAGGGGACGCCTGGATGATTTGATGTTTTTATCATCCTTGTGGGAGGCTTCTCTCATGTCCCCGCATGTGGAGCTGGAGCTGATAGAGGGAGCTCATCCGCATCTCCCCAGATTTGAACCTGCGACCTGTCGGTCTTCAGTCCTGCCGGCACAGGCGTTCAACCCACTGCGCCACCAGGGGCTCCTTGGAGATGTCTGCCATAGATATGGGTGAAACGTCAGGAGAGAATGCTTCTGAAACATGGTCACAGCTGACCTCCAGTTAGAATGCATGAGAGTCAGGTATTCCCAGTTCTCGGTGTTTATGGCACGTTTTAAAAGATGAGCATTACTTGGAGATGTCTGCCATAGATGTGGTTGAAATGTCAGGAGAGAATGCTTCTGAAACATGGTCACAGCTGACCTCCAGTTAGAATGCATGAGAGTGAGGGATTCCCAGTTCTCTGTGTTTATGCCATATTTTAAAAGATGAGCATTACTTGGAGATATTTTTTTTTGTCGTGTCAGGAGTGACTTGAGAAACTGCAAGTCACTTCTGGTGTGAGAGAATTGGCCGTCTGCAAGGACGTTGCCCAGGGGACGCCTGGATGATTTGATGTTTTTATCATCCTTGTGGGAGGCTTCTCTCATGTCCCCGCATGTGGAGCTGGAGCTGATAGAGGGAGCTCATCCGCATCTCCCCAGATTTGAACCTGCGACCTGTCGGTCTTCAGTCCTGCCGGCACAGGCGTTCAACCCACTGCGCCACCAGGGGCTCCTTGGAGATGTCTGCCATAGATATGGGTGAAACGTCAGGAGAGAATGCTTCTGAAACATGGTCACAGCTGACCTCCAGTTAGAATGCATGAGAGTCAGGTATTCCCAGTTCTCGGTGTTTATGGCACGTTTTAAAAGATGAGCATTACTTGGAGATGTCTGCCATAGATGTGGTTGAAATGTCAGGAGAGAATGCTTCTGAAACATGGTCACAGCTGACCTCCAGTTAGAATGCATGAGAGTGAGGGATTCCCAGTTCTCTGTGTTTATGCCATATTTTAAAAGATGAGCATTACTTGGAGATATTTTTTTTTGTCGTGTCAGGAGTGACTTGAGAAACTGCAAGTCACTTCTGGTGTGAGAGAATTGGCCGTCTGCAAGGACGTTGCCCAGGGGACGCCTGGATGATTTGATGTTTTTATCATCCTTGTGGGAGGCTTCTCTCATGTCCCCGCATGTGGAGCTGGAGCTGATAGAGGGAGCTCATCCGCATCTCCCCAGATTTGAACCTGCGACCTGTCGGTCTTCAGTCCTGCCGGCACAGGCGTTCAACCCACTGCGCCACCAGGGGCTCCTTGGAGATGTCTGCCATAGATATGGGTGAAACGTCAGGAGAGAATGCTTCTGAAACATGGTCACAGCTGACCTCCAGTTAGAATGCATGAGAGTCAGGTATTCCCAGTTCTCGGTGTTTATGGCACGTTTTAAAAGATGAGCATTACTTGGAGATGTCTGCCATAGATGTGGTTGAAATGTCAGGAGAGAATGCTTCTGAAACATGGTCACAGCTGACCTCCAGTTAGAATGCATGAGAGTGAGGGATTCCCAGTTCTCTGTGTTTATGCCATATTTTAAAAGATGAGCATTACTTGGAGATATTTTTTTTTGTCGTGTCAGGAGTGACTTGAGAAACTGCAAGTCACTTCTGGTGTGAGAGAATTGGCCGTCTGCAAGGACGTTGCCCAGGGGACGCCTGGATGATTTGATGTTTTTATCATCCTTGTGGGAGGCTTCTCTCATGTCCCCGCATGTGGAGCTGGAGCTGATAGAGGGAGCTCATCCGCATCTCCCCAGATTTGAACCTGCGACCTGTCGGTCTTCAGTCCTGCCGGCACAGGCGTTCAACCCACTGCGCCACCAGGGGCTCCTTGGAGATGTCTGCCATAGATATGGGTGAAACGTCAGGAGAGAATGCTTCTGAAACATGGTCACAGCTGACCTCCAGTTAGAATGCATGAGAGTCAGGTATTCCCAGTTCTCGGTGTTTATGGCACGTTTTAAAAGATGAGCATTACTTGGAGATGTCTGCCATAGATGTGGTTGAAATGTCAGGAGAGAATGCTTCTGAAACATGGTCACAGCTGACCTCCAGTTAGAATGCATGAGAGTGAGGGATTCCCAGTTCTCTGTGTTTATGCCATATTTTAAAAGATGAGCATTACTTGGAGATATTTTTTTTTGTCGTGTCAGGAGTGACTTGAGAAACTGCAAGTCACTTCTGGTGTGAGAGAATTGGCCGTCTGCAAGGACGTTGCCCAGGGGACGCCTGGATGATTTGATGTTTTTATCATCCTTGTGGGAGGCTTCTCTCATGTCCCCGCATGTGGAGCTGGAGCTGATAGAGGGAGCTCATCCGCATCTCCCCAGATTTGAACCTGCGACCTGTCGGTCTTCAGTCCTGCCGGCACAGGCGTTCAACCCACTGCGCCACCAGGGGCTCCTTGGAGATGTCTGCCATAGATATGGGTGAAACGTCAGGAGAGAATGCTTCTGAAACATGGTCACAGCTGACCTCCAGTTAGAATGCATGAGAGTCAGGTATTCCCAGTTCTCGGTGTTTATGGCACGTTTTAAAAGATGAGCATTACTTGGAGATGTCTGCCATAGATGTGGTTGAAATGTCAGGAGAGAATGCTTCTGAAACATGGTCACAGCTGACCTCCAGTTAGAATGCATGAGAGTGAGGGATTCCCAGTTCTCTGTGTTTATGCCATATTTTAAAAGATGAGCATTACTTGGAGATATTTTTTTTTGTCGTGTCAGGAGTGACTTGAGAAACTGCAAGTCACTTCTGGTGTGAGAGAATTGGCCGTCTGCAAGGACGTTGCCCAGGGGACGCCTGGATGATTTGATGTTTTTATCATCCTTGTGGGAGGCTTCTCTCATGTCCCCGCATGTGGAGCTGGAGCTGATAGAGGGAGCTCATCCGCATCTCCCCAGATTTGAACCTGCGACCTGTCGGTCTTCAGTCCTGCCGGCACAGGCGTTCAACCCACTGCGCCACCAGGGGCTCCTTGGAGATGTCTGCCATAGATATGGGTGAAACGTCAGGAGAGAATGCTTCTGAAACATGGTCACAGCTGACCTCCAGTTAGAATGCATGAGAGTCAGGTATTCCCAGTTCTCGGTGTTTATGGCACGTTTTAAAAGATGAGCATTACTTGGAGATGTCTGCCATAGATGTGGTTGAAATGTCAGGAGAGAATGCTTCTGAAACATGGTCACAGCTGACCTCCAGTTAGAATGCATGAGAGTGAGGGATTCCCAGTTCTCTGTGTTTATGCCATATTTTAAAAGATGAGCATTACTTGGAGATATTTTTTTTTGTCGTGTCAGGAGTGACTTGAGAAACTGCAAGTCACTTCTGGTGTGAGAGAATTGGCCGTCTGCAAGGACGTTGCCCAGGGGACGCCTGGATGATTTGATGTTTTTATCATCCTTGTGGGAGGCTTCTCTCATGTCCCCGCATGTGGAGCTGGAGCTGATAGAGGGAGCTCATCCGCATCTCCCCAGATTTGAACCTGCGACCTGTCGGTCTTCAGTCCTGCCGGCACAGGCGTTCAACCCACTGCGCCACCAGGGGCTCCTTGGAGATGTCTGCCATAGATATGGGTGAAACGTCAGGAGAGAATGCTTCTGAAACATGGTCACAGCTGACCTCCAGTTAGAATGCATGAGAGTCAGGTATTCCCAGTTCTCGGTGTTTATGGCACGTTTTAAAAGATGAGCATTACTTGGAGATGTCTGCCATAGATGTGGTTGAAATGTCAGGAGAGAATGCTTCTGAAACATGGTCACAGCTGACCTCCAGTTAGAATGCATGAGAGTGAGGGATTCCCAGTTCTCTGTGTTTATGCCATATTTTAAAAGATGAGCATTACTTGGAGATATTTTTTTTTGTCGTGTCAGGAGTGACTTGAGAAACTGCAAGTCACTTCTGGTGTGAGAGAATTGGCCGTCTGCAAGGACGTTGCCCAGGGGACGCCTGGATGATTTGATGTTTTTATCATCCTTGTGGGAGGCTTCTCTCATGTCCCCGCATGTGGAGCTGGAGCTGATAGAGGGAGCTCATCCGCATCTCCCCAGATTTGAACCTGCGACCTGTCGGTCTTCAGTCCTGCCGGCACAGGCGTTCAACCCACTGCGCCACCAGGGGCTCCTTGGAGATGTCTGCCATAGATATGGGTGAAACGTCAGGAGAGAATGCTTCTGAAACATGGTCACAGCTGACCTCCAGTTAGAATGCATGAGAGTCAGGTATTCCCAGTTCTCGGTGTTTATGGCACGTTTTAAAAGATGAGCATTACTTGGAGAAGTCTGCTATAGATGTGGGTGAAACGTCAGGAGAGAATGCTTCTGAAACATGGTCACAGCTGACCTCCAGTTAGAATGCATGAGAGTCAGGGATTCCCAGTTCTCGGTGTTTATGCCACGTTTTAAAAGATGAGCATTACTTGGAGAAGTCTGCTATAGATGTGGGTGAAATGTCAGGAGAGAATGCTTCTGAAACATGGTCACAGCTGACCTCCAGTTAGAATGCATGAGAGTCAGGTATTCCCAGTTCTCGGTGTTTATGGCACGTTTTAAAAGATGAGCATTACTTGGAGATGTCTGCTATAGATGTGGGTGAAATGTCAGGAGAGAATGCTTCTGGAACATGGCCAGTCAGTCTGGAAATCTCACAGCAACCCAGTGATTCCAGGCACGAAAGCCTTCGACAACACGTTCTATAAAATATATGCTAACATTAGCCAACTTATAATGGCTAATAATGGCTAATAATGGCTAATAATAATAATAATAATAATAATAATTTTCCTCAAATATTTTCATCTTTTGAATTTGTTCATCAGGCTTCCAAGACAGATTCTGTGGTCGTCGTCGTCGTCCCCCCCCCCCCCCCCAAGTTTTTATGAGCAGCAAAGCCTGCCTAGGAAAGTAAAAGAGGAACACCCAGCTTGGTTGCTGTCAAAACCATTTAATTAAATGTATGAAGAGGTGGGTGGGTGGCTCTTTTGGACTGCCATCATACAGAGAAGATGCCTTCAAGAAGAGCAGTTCAAGCTCATCTGGAAAGTCACACGGCGGGTTTGAATGTCTGGACTTCAACTAAAAGGACAGCCTAACGTGGCCAGGAACAATACGCCCATATTTGAATACTGGTGGGGTTTGGGGGAAATAGACCTTGACACTTGGGAGTTGTGGTTGCTGGGATGTGTAGTTGGCCACAAGACACCTACTAACTCAAGGAGTGACCATCACTCAAAAAAATTGATTTTGTCATTTGGGATTTGTAGTTGTTGGGATTTATAGTTCACCTACAATCAAAGAGCATTCTGAACTCCGCCAATTATGGAATTGAACATGGCACGCATGACCAACAGAAGATACTGGAAGCGCTTGCTGGGATTTATAGTTCACCTACAATCAAAGAGCATTCTGAACTCCACCGATGATGGAATTGAACCAAAGTTGGCACACAGAACTCCCATGACCAACAGAAAATACTGGAAGGGTTTGGTGGGCACTGACCTTGAGTTTGGGAGTTGTAGTTCATCTACACCCAGAGAGCACTGTGCACTCAAACAATGATAGATCTGGACCAAACATGGCACAAATACACAATATGCCCAAATGTGGAGTTTGGGGAAAATAGACCTTGAAATTTGGGAGTTGTTGTTGCTGGGATTTGTAATTTACCTACAATCAAAGAGCATTCTGAACCCCACCAACGATGTTATGGAACCAAACTTGGCTCACAGAACTCCCATGACCAAAAGGGTTTGGTTGGCACTGACCTTAAGTTTGGGAGTTGTAGTTCACCTACACCCAGAGCACACTGTGCACTCAAACAATGATTGATCTGGACCAAACTTGGCACAAATACGCAATATGCCCAAATATGAACACTGGTGGAGTTTGGGGGAAATAGACCTTGAAATTTGGGAGTTGTAGTTGCTGGGATTTGTAGTTTACCTACAATCAAAGAGCATTCTGAACCCCACCAACGATGTTATGGAACCAAACTTGGCTCACAGAACTCCCATAACCAACAGGTTTTGGTTGGCACTGACCTTAAGTTTGGGAGTTGTAGTTCACCTACATCCAGAGCACACTGTGCACTCAAGCAACGCTGGATCTGGGCCAAACTTGGCACGAATACGAATGTGCCCAAATGTGAACACTGGTGGAGTTTGGGAGAAATAAGACTTGTGACATTTGGGAGTTGTGGTTGCTGAACTCCACCAATGATCGAACTTAACCAAACTTGGCACACAGAACTCCCATGACCAACAAAAAATACTGGAAGGGTTTGATAGGCATTGGCCTAGACTTTTGGAGTTGTAGTTCACCTATGTCCAGAGAGAACTGTGGACTCAAACAATGATGGCTCTGGACCAAACTTGGCAAAAATACTCAATATGCCCAAATGCGAACACTGAGGGGAAATACACCTTGACATTTGGGAATTGGTAGTTGCTGGGATTTATAGTTCACCTATAATCAAAGATCATTCTGAATCCCACCAATGATAGAATTGGGCCAAACTTTGGGCCAAACGTGGTTTTTTGATGGTCTTTGGCGACCCCACTGACACCCTCTCGTGACCCTCCCCAGGGGTCCCGACACCCAGGTTGAGAAACGTTAACCAATCTGCTTCCACTGGATAATGGAGAATCCAAAATGCCTATGGACTTTTAAAGGTTGCACCCAACCAAAACGATCCACCTCATTGAGTAAACAATCAAGTGTAACTTACTCTAGGCCACAGACACCCAGACACCTGACAACAGCACTGCGTTCTGCTCTGACAAACTTATCGTATTGTTAATTGGCAGTCTCACAACCCAGTACGAACCAGAGCAGATCCTGCTTAGCTTCCAAATCCAGACAGGATCTTGTTCCTTTGGGGTATTTAGGCCCTTGTGACACACCGTCAACTACTTCCGCAGTTCCTCTCAGGACACATAGGTTCTTAGAGAAGAGAGTGGGACTCAGACCCCAAGAAGGATGCCCTGGATTGACCATTTCCGCTCCCTTGGCAGCCACCTCTCCACAAAAGTCAACATTGACACTGAAATAAAACACCACCTGAGCTTTGCAAGTGCAGCATTTTTCCGAATGAAGCAGAGAGTGTTTGAGGATTGGGAGATCTGTAGGGAGACCAAGGTGCTTGTTCATAAAGTTATTGTCCTCCCCACACTGTTATATGCCTGCGAGACGTGGACTGTCTACAGATGTCACATGCAACTCCTGGAATGATTCCATCAGTGCTGCCTCCGGAAAATCCTGCAAATCTCTTGGGAAGACAAGTGGACAAACGTCAGCGTGCTGGAAGAAGCAAAGACCACCAGCATTGAAGCGATGGTCCTCTGCCATCAACTCCGCTGGGCCGGCCACATTGTCCAGATGCCTGACCACCTTCTCCCAAAGCAGTTGCTCTACTCTGAACTCAAGAACGGAAAACAGAATGTTGGTGGACAGGAAAAGAGATTTAAAGATGGCCTCAAAGCCAACCTTAAAATCTCTTGGCATAGACACTGAGTACTGGGAAGCCCTGGCCCTTGAGCGCTCCAGCTGGAGGTCAGCTGTGACCAGCAGTGCTGCAGAATTCGAGGAGGCACGAGTGGAGTGTGAAAGAGAGAAACATGCCAGGAGGAAGGCACGTCAGGCCAACCCTGACCTTCCACCTGGAAACCAATGCCCTCACTGTGGGAGAAGATGCGGGTCAAGAATAGGGCTCCACAGCCATCTACGAATCCACAAGGAAACCCATCACGGAAGACCATCTTACTCATCCAATGAGGGATCGCCTAAGTAATCCATGCAATCCATCAGCGTAGCCTCCAAAAAATCAATAATAATAATAATAATAATAATAATAATAATAATAACACTTTATTTGTACCCCGCTACCATCTCCCCAAGGGACTTGGTGTGGCCGAGCCCAAACACAACAATTCAGGCAATAATCACAACAATTCAAGCAATTAAAATAAAACATAAACGATAAACATATAACATTATCAATAAGACAACATACAATTAAAACTGTGGGAAGGCCAAATGTAAAAATTAAAATTAGAATAGTGCTGAGGTATGGACGAAAAGGTGATAGTGGTGTTTGTGGAAGACATACAAGCAGACCTAAAACTGTAAAGTGCTTTGGAGGGACAAAGAGCTATGGGCTCATTATTCCAGGAAGGCACACTGGAACAACCACGTCTTCAGGCTCCTCCTGAAGACCGCCAGGGCTGGGGCCTGCCTGATGTCCTTAGGGAGTGAGTTCCAGAGTCGAGGGGCCACCACCAAAAAGGCCCCCTCTCTCATCCCCACCAATCGCGCCTGCGATGCTGGTGGGATCGAGAGCAGGGCCTCTCCAGATGAACGAAGAGATCGTGTGGGTTTGTATACAGAGATGCACTCACTGTAGAAGAATATGCCTTCACTATAGAATATGTGGGTCAAGAATACGTCTCTTTGAGGAAAATAGTTAAAGGCTTCAGGGAGAATGAAGGAGAAAAATAGTAGGCCTCTATAGCGTTAGAGTGCTGTTGTGGAAAGAGGATTCAAAAGGTTCAAAGTTTCCTGTTTGTATTCCTGTGTGTGGAAGATTGCTTTTAAGAAACTCAAGTTATAAAACTATTCTCTGTAAAAGTAAAGCCTGACAATTTACTGAAACCACTACGCATTTTTACTGTTCAAGAACAAAATAAACATAATATTCTTGGGTTGTTGTAGGTTTTTCCGGGCTTTATAGCAATGTTCTAGAGGCATTTTCTCCTGACGTTTCACCTGAATCTATGGCAAGCATCCTCAGAGGTAGTGACATTACTACCTCTGAGGATGCTTGCCATAGATGCAGGCGAAACGTCAGGAGAAAATGCCTCTAGAACATGGCCAAATAGCCTGGAAAAACCTACAACAACCCAGTGATTCCGGCCATGAAAGCCTTTGACAATACATAATATTCTTGTTTTATTTTATTTTTTTAAGAATTTGTCTCCACAGTCACCTATGTATCCACTGCTAGGCAACTAAACTAGTGTAAACATTTTATTTTGGAAAAACGACTAATGGTGAAGTGAGTGGCTTGGGAGACCATTAAAAGAGACAATTCATCGTGGATCCACTGATCCAAAATTTGTAACATAGGTACACTCATGTTCATAGCTCTTCCTATGTGTCTTCGTCTGTTGTTGCGGACATTAGTGGGAATGTTCAGGAGAGCTCGATCTTACAGAGACAAGTGCTTTGTTTGTGGAGCTGCTTTCTTTTTTACTAAAAGGGTGTTTCTTGCAGAGTCTGCAGAGCCTTCGCAAGTGACACCAAGCTGGCAAGACAGGAAGAGGAAGAAGGTTGGCTGGCTGGCTGGCTCCCTGCGCGTTGTGTCAGTCACAACTGTCTACCGGAAACCGCAAAACCCCTGCTTTAATCTCTCTACAGACCTCCAGTCACAATAGGCCTCCTCCAACTTCCCACCCTCACAGATGAATACTTTTTCTGCTCAATTTCACCACCGCTGCCGCCGTGTTTGCTTTCTTCCACCGAGGAGTTGGGACCTCTGTGGCTGGGTGGCTCCTTTGCTTGCCGTAGTCGAGTCCTTTCAGGTCACGGCGTATCGGCGCGTTTGCACGGGCAAGAACTTTGCCGGCATCAAACCCAGTTGGCAGGAGGAGGGCCTCTGGCCGGCGTTTAATTAGAAGTGCTGCGAAAACTCCCTTTTGTGGTTTTGCTTCTCAGCGCCGGCGTGTGGGAAATGTTTTCTTCCAGGTTTCAACTGACCTGCCTCCGCCCTGCCCCCAGCCCAAGTGCGTGTTCTGGCTCTTCAGGTACAGGTGAGGAACAGCCACAGAGGACGGGCTTCCAGGTGTGCCTCCCTGCCTTGGGCTGCATTCCTCAAGGAGGCACGGTTGAGACGAGACCGTAGGTGTTGCCCAGGTTGAGAACTATATATATATATATATATATATATACACACACACACACGCACGCACACACACGCACTAGCCGTCCCCTGCCACGCGTTGCTGTGGCCCACATGGGAGTCCTGTTTGCCATGTTTAGTTCAATTCCATCATTGGTGGTTTTCAGAATGCTCTTTGATTGTAGGTGAACTATAAATCCCAGCAACTACAACTCCCAAATGTCAAGGTCTATTTCCCCCAAACTTCATCTGTGTTCATATTTGGGCATATGGAATATTTGTGCCAAGTTTGGTCCAGATCCATCATTGTTTGAGTCCACAGTGCTCTCTGGATGTAGGTGAACTACAACTCCAAAACTCAAGGTCAATGCCCACCAAACCCTACCAGTATTTTCTCTTGTTCATGGGAATTATGTATGCCAGGTTTGGTTCAATTCCATTGTTGGTGGAGTTCAGAATGCTCTTTGATTGTAGGTGAATTATACCTCCCAGCAACTACAACTCCCAAATGTCAAGGTCTATTTCCCCCAAACTCCATCTGTGTTCATATTTGGGCAAATTGAGTGCTTGTACCAAGTTCGGTCCAGATCCATCATTGTTTGAGTCCACAGTGCTCTCTGGATGTAGGTGAACTACAACTCCAAAACTCAAGGTCAATGCCCACCAAACCCTTCCAGTATTTTCTGTTGGTCATGGGAGTTCTGTGTGCCAAGTTTGGTTCAATTCCATTGTTGGTGGGGTTCAGAATGCTCTTTGATTGTAGGTGAACTATAAATCCCAGCAACTACAACTCCCAAATGACAAAATCATATTTTTTTAGGGATTATCACTCCTTGTGTTGTGAGATGTTTTGTTGCCAAATTTGGTGTGATTTCGTTCATTGGTTCTTTTGTTTTTAAGGAACTCATTATGCACAGAGCATTTATATATATATATATATATAGATTGTCCTCCCAACCCTGCTATACGCCTGAGAAACGTGGACTGTCTACAGACGTCACATGCAACTCTTGGAACAATTCCATCAGTGCTACCTCTGGAAAGTCCTGCAAATCTCTTGGGAAGACAAGCGGACAAATGTCAGCGTGCTGGAAGAAGCAAGGACCACCAGCACTGAAGCGATGCTCCTCCGCCATCAACTCCGCAGGACCGGCCACGTTGTCCGGATGCCTGATCATTTCCAATACATTTACTATACTCCAAACTCAAAAACGGAAAACGGAATGTTGGTGGACAGGAAAAGAGATTGAAAGATGGGCTTAAACCAAACTTCTGGAATATCGCCATACAGCCTGGATAACTCAGAGATTCCAGCCGTGAAAACCTTCGACAACACATTGAACAACTCAATTGTTTTTCCTGTCTTTTTGGAGAGATGAATCGAAGATTGCTTGAGAACCGGGTGGTCTCCAGAAGCTATTAAAACAACAACTGATGCCCTTCTGCAGCTCTTGCTATGCTGGCTGGGGCTGCTGGGAGTTGCAGTCCAACAATATGGTTCCCTGTCCCTGCTTTAGAAAACTGTTGAACTTTTGCAAAGCTACCCATCTTCTTTGTTTTTCTCGTCTGCAAATGGACCCGGTACCTCTGCAGGCTGACCTATGGCAATTTTGCAAAAGGCTTCTCACCAAGTCCAATTTCAGCGTTTCTCAACCTGGGGGGGTCGCGAGGGGACATCAGAAGGGTCACTAAAGACCATCAGAAAACACAATATTTTCTATGTTTTCAAGGGGGTTCCGTGTGTCAAGTTTGGCCCAATTCTATTGTTGGTGGAGTTCAGAAAACTCTTTGATTGTACGCGAACTATAAATCCCAGTAATTACAAATCCCAAAGGTCAATGTCTATTTTCCCCAAACTCCACCAGTGTTCACATTTGGACATATGGAGTGTTCATGCCAAGTTTGGTCCAGATCTACCACTGTTTGAGTCCTCTGGATGTAGGTAAACTACAACCCCCAAATTCAAGGTCAATGCCCACCAAACCCTACTAGTATTTTCTCTTGTTCATGGGAGTTATGTGTGCCAAATTTGGTTCAATTCCATCAATTGTAGCTGAATTATAAATCCCAGAAACTACAACTCCCAGCAGAATTCAGATTTGGGTGTATCGGGTATTTGTGCCCAGATTGATCCAGTGAATGAAAATACATCCTGCATATCAGATATTTACATTACAATTCACAGAATCACAGAATCAAAGAGCTGGAAGAGACCTCGTGGGCCATCCAGTCCAACTCCATTCCGCCAAGAAGCAGGAATATTGCATTCAAATCACCCCTGACAGATGGCCATCCAGCCTCTGTTTAAAAGCTTCCAAAGAAGGAGCCTCCACCACACTCTGGGGTAGAGAGTTCCACTGCTGAACGGCTCTCACAGTCAAGAAGTTCTTCCTCATGTTCAGATGGAATCTCCTCTCTTGTAGTTTGAAGCCATTGTTCCGCGTCCTAGTCTCCATGGAAGCAGAAAACAAGCTTGCTCCCTCCTCCTCCCTGTGGCTTCCTCTCACATATTTATACATGGCCCTCATCATGTCTCCTCTCAACCTTCTCTTCTTCAGGCTAAACATGCCCAGCTCCTTAAGCCGCTCCTCATAGGGCTTGTTCTCCAGACCCTTTATCATTTTAGTCGCTCTCCTCTGGACACATTCCAGCTTGTCAATATCTCTCTTGAATTGTGGTGCCCAGAATTGGACACAATATTCCAGGTGTGGTCTAACCAAAGCGGAATAGAGCATGGGGAGCATGACTTCCCTAGATCTAGACACTATGCTCCTATTGATGCAGGCCAAAATCCCATTAGCTTTTTTTGCTGCCACATCACATTGTTGGCTCATAATGATAGCAAAGTAGCAACGAAAGTAATGTTATAGTTGGGGGTCACCACCACATGAGAAAATGTATTAAGGAAAGGTTGAGAACCACTGTCCTATTTATTTTGATTTTCAAGATAGTGCAATTCTTCCTTTTCTCACCCAAACTAAGTAACTTTAGACATTAAAATAGCCCAGGGTTTCATTAAAAGACTGAAGTGACCTCAGTCTTCATTGTTTTTGTCCCCCAAAAGTAGGAAAAGGTCTGAACATGCCCTTTTAGGACCTTCTTTCTCCATTATAGTCGGAAGCATCCACAGTTTCCTTTAATAAAGACTCCTTGGCAACAAGACGGTTGCGTAATAGAAACATTTCCAACATAAAAACCCAAAGTGGCTCTCGGAGTGATTATGACCAGATGTGCCGTTGTGCATTCCAGAGAGGAAAGGCTGCACCCGCGTTCCAGAATCTGCTATTAAAAAATGGTTTGCGGGACTCCGCAATGTGCCAGTTTGCATAGGATTGAACCTTAACTAGGAAAAAGGAACCATCCTTTGATTTCAGCATCAAAACTTAAGAGTTGTTTACAAAATTGGTTACTGGAAGAGTTTGGTGGGTATTGAACACTGTGGACTCAAACAATGAAGGATCTGGACCAAACTTCTTCTTCTTCTTCTTCTTATTATTATTATTATTATTATTATTATTATTTCAGATATTTGTACCCTGCCCTTCTCAACTCAGGGGGGGGGGGGGGCTCAGGCCGGCAACGATTCAATGCCTCCATGTACACATAATAAAAATAATAAAATCTATATAAATAAAAATGCAAAGAAGGAGAAGACCAGGCCCAATGGAGGGGTGGGCGATTGGCAAGGCAAGCCCCGGCAGCAGCTGGAGCCACCGCAGCAGCTCCATGAGGCCCACGTGACTACCAGGCAACTCTTCTCCCAAGACCAAAGGATTGCAAGGCAAGCCTGACTGCAACCAGCAGGAAACCTTTGGTGGGAGGAGTTCCCTAACCCAGATTGCTTCATGTCTGCAAATCCTCTGTTTTCTGAGGGCCACAGCAACACGTGGCCGGGTACAGCTAGTACATAATAAAAGCCAATAATTACATACAGCCAAAACATTGTCAATTCAATTAAAAATATGCTTAAATATAACAGCCTTGTAGCCTTAGCTAGCTGAATTCTGTGGCTGGAGATTCCATCAAGCTTGTCCATAATCCATCACCATAGTAACTGTCACCATTGTCATTGTCATCATAATTACCCGAAGGTCTGGTCCCACACCCACGTTTTCAACATCTTTCTGAAGGAGAGGAGGGAAGAGGATAACCTAATTTCCCTGGGGAGCGAGTTCCACAGGCAGGGGGCCACCACCGAGAAGGCTCTGTCACTTATCCCCACCAAGCGTGTTTGTGACAAAGGCGGGACAAAGAGCAGGGTCTCCCCAGAAGAACTACAAGGTGGGATGTAGAAGGAGACACCTTTGGATAGGTACACTGGGCTGGAACCGTATAGGGGTTTATAGGTCAAGACCACCACTTTGAATTGTGCTCAGAACTGGATCGGCAACCAGTGAAGCTGACATAGAAGGGGGGGTGGTATGTTCTCTGTATGACGCTCCTGTAAGTAGTCTAGTTGCTGCTCACTGGACTAGTTGGAGTTTCTGAACAGTCTTCAAAGGCAACCTCATGTAGAGTGTGTTGCAGTAATCTATTCGGGATATAACAAGAGCGTGGACCACTGTGGCCAGATCTTGGCACAAATATTCAATATGCCCAAATATGAACCTTGGCTGAATTCTGGGAAAATAGACCTTGACATTTGGGAGTTGTCGTTGCTGGGATTTATAGTTCACCTACAATCAACAAGCATTCTGAGTCCCACCAATGACAGAATCGGGCTAAACTTCCCATACAAAATCCCGATGCCTTGAAGGGACTCGCTGCCACATACCTCCCTCCAGCCACACACGCTCTCCCTCTCTTGCACATGCGCGCCACACTGCCATGAACCGAGCACGCCTGCTCTCCCCTCCCCTGCTTGAAGTCTCAGAAACAGCCCTCCTCTTAGGTGAGAGGGTGCCCAATCACAGAACCTCTGTGCCTTGAAGGGATTCGCTGAAACGTAACTTCCTCCAGCCTCACACGCTCTCCCTCTCTTGCACATGCGTGCCACACTGCCATGAACCGAGCACGCCTGCTCTCCCCTCCCCTGCTTGAAGTCTCAGAAACAGCCCTCCTCTTAGGTGAGAGGGTGCCCAATCACAGAACCTCTGTGCCTTGAAGGGATTCGCTGCCACATACCTCCCTCCAGCCTCACACGCTCTCCCTCTCTTGCACATGCGTGCCACACTGCCATGAACCGAGCACGCCTGCTCTCCCCTCCCCTGCTTGAAGTCTCAGAAACAGCCCTCCTCTTAGCTGAGAGGGTGCCCAATCACAGAACCTCTGTGCCTTGAAGGGATTCGCTGCCACATACCTCCCTCCAGCCTCACACGCTCTCCCTCTCTTGCACATGCGTGCCACACTGCCATGAACCGAGCACGCCTGCTCTCCCCTACCCTGCTTGAAGTCTCAGAAACAGCCCTCCTCTTAGCTGAGAGGGTGCCCAATCACAGAGCCTCTGTACCTTGAAGGGACTCGCTGGCGTGAGCCTCCCTGCAGCCTCACATGCTCTCCCTTGACCACAATGTGCACCAAGTACGCCTGCTCTCCCCTCCCTGCTTGGAGTCTCAAAAACAGCTCTCTCTTTGACTGAGAGGCCAGCTAATCACTTCAGGGCTTTTGATGGGAGGATTCGCTGTCTGTTGGAAAGTTTGCAAAGCTCTAATATAGGGAGATACACTTGTTTAAACTATAATTTGTCAACAAATATGGGAAACACAACAACAGCCCAAAGACTGGGAAAACTCAATGCACACTGAGTATATGTCCAAATACACATACATTCCAATTTCCCACAAAGGATTGCTGGGGAATGAATTAATCACAGGACCATTACATTTCTCTCCCATGCAAGCAAAATGAGTCTCCAAATTCAACCACAATGACTTTTATGCAGAGCGAGGAATGCCCGCGTTCCAAGTTGGGTTCAGAAAAAGGGCCATACCTACCGCAAGTATGTTACATAAAGAAACATATCAAATAATTGCAAAAGAAGGACAAATTATTGAAGACAAAAAAAATCTACATATTCCTCTTAAAAGAAATTATGTGCTGCAACATAATAAAACAACAACAACAACATTGAGGGGACTGCTTAAAGTGCAAAAGTCAAAGAGTGAATAATGAATAAATAATAAATAATACCGTAAAAACACAATGCCGAGCAGAAGAGAAAACTGGCCAAAGAAGAAGGCTCTCTCTCCATGGACAGTTCCTGGGAAGAATTGAGAGCCAAACGGGCAAAGAAAAAAACATGGATGTGGGTCACAAATGAAAAAGGAGACAAAGGAGGGCCTGATTCTGGCAGCACAAGAACAAGCCATTAGGACCAAGGCCATCAGAGCCAGAATTGAAAAGTCGACAACAGATCCCAAAAGTAGACTCTGCAAGGAAGCGGATGAAACAATAGATCCCATCCTGAGCTGCTGCAAGAAGATCATGGACAGACTCCAAGCAGAGGCACAACACAGTTGCTTGGATGGTTCATTGGAACTTGTGCCACAAACACAATCTGCCTGCGACAAAGAACGGGTGGGATCACAAGCCGGAAAAAGTTACAGAAAATGAACACGTCAAGCTACTCTGGGACTTCCAGATTCTGGAGCACAAGACTCCTGACCTCACAATTGTGTTAAAAAACAAAGTATGGATCGTCGATGTTGCAATCCCCGGTGACAGCAGGATTGCAGAAAAACAACTGGAAAAGCTGACACAATATGAGGATTTAAAGATCGAGCTGCAGACTCCGGCACAAGCCAGTCAAGGTGGTCCCAGTGGTGACTGGCACACTGGGTGCAGTGCCTAAAGACCTTGTCCTGCACTTACATACAATTGGCGCTGACAAAATGACTATCGGCCAGCTGTTGTGTTATAATAATCTGCATGCATTATTCGCCAATACATCACACAGTCCTAGACACTTGGGACATGTGATCCAATACAACAGCCAGCAGAGTGATCTTGTCTGCTGTGGACTCATCTTGTTGTGTTTCACATAATAATAATGTGGTCCCAGTGATGAGCGACACACTGGGTGCGGTGCCTAAAGACCCTGGCCTGCACTTAAACACAATCGGCACTGACAAAATTACCATCTGCCAGCTGTTGTGTTTCTAATAATAATAATAATAATAATAATAATAATAATAGGTAAAGGTTTTCCCCTGACATGAAGTCCAGTCATGTCCGACTCTGGGGTGTGGTGCTCATCTCCATTTCTAAGCCGAAGAGCGGCATTGTCCGTAGACACCTCCAAGGTCATGTGGCCAACATGACTGCATGGAGCGCTGTTACCTTCCCGCCGGAGCAGTACCTATTGATCTACTCATATTTGCATGTTTTTGAATTGCTAGGTTGGCAGAAGCTGAGACTGACAGCGGAAGCTCACACCGCTCCCCGGATTTGAACTGCACCATTGTGGGCCCCATAATAATAATAATAATAATTATTATTATTATTATTATTATTATTTCTAGACTGCCATCTCTCCCCTAGCAGAGTGGTCTTGTCTGCTGTGGACTCATCTTGTTGCATTTCTAATAATAATAATAATAATAATAATAATAATTATTATTATTATTAATTTGTAGCCCACTGCATCTCCCCGCATCTCTGGACAAGAGATTATCACCAGGATAAAATGCAGGGAAAGGACATGGTTTCCAATTGACAAAGTATCTGTTTGATTTGTATGCTGAGCATTTCATATGTAAAGCAGGCAGGAGGTGTGAAAATGGGAGGCAAGACGATCACCCATTTCAGATAAGCAGATGACACCATTCGACTAGCAGAAACTAGTACAAACTTGGAACCAGCAGCGAAAACTGTCAAGAGAAAAGATGCAAAGGAAGTATTACAGCCGAACATGAAGAAAAAAACAAGGTTCCTGATGATTTATATAATATTGAAGTGGACAATGAAAACATTGAAATAATTCAGGTTTTTCCATATATTTGCTCTGTCACCAATCAGCTGTAGTTAAGAAATCAAAAGTGGACTAGGATTTGGAAGGGCAGCTCAGAAGGAACCAAAGAAGAGCCTTGGGTGCAAGTACATAAGACAGGATTCTCTGTGCTCTTGTATTTCCGATTTTGATATATGGTTGTGACAGATGGATTGTGAAGGAAGCTGACAGCAACTGATTCTGCAGATGCCATGGACAAAAACCAAAATACATGGGTCCTAAAGCAAATTGAAATCTTCCTAAATTGAAAGTCTGTGCTGGTGATAGTCTCTTGTCCAGAGTATGATTCATATTGGGGAGATGTAGCAGGTTACAAATAAATTATTATTATTATTATTATTATTATTACTATTATTAATTTACTGACAAAAACATAGTACGTCACAGCAAATGAGATCTCTATGCTGGATTTCGTATCACAAAATCGCAAGTCGAATACTTCCCAAGCATCTAGGACTGTGTGATGTATTATTATTATTATTATTGTTATTATTATTATTTCAGTGTGTCATAGCAAACGAGATCTATATGCTGGATTTCATATCACAAAATCACAAGTCAACACTTCCGAAGCGCCTAGGACTGTGTGATGTATTATTATTATTATTTCAGTGTGTCACAGCAAACGAGATCTATATGCTGGATTTCATATCACAAAATCACAAGTCGAACACTTCCAAAGTGCCTAGGACTGTGTGATGTTGTATTATTATTATTATTGTTATTATTGTTATTGACACAAAAGCACAGTATGTCACAGCAAACGAGATCTATATGCTGGAATTATTATTATTATTATTATTGACACAAAAGCACAGTATGTCACAGCAAACGAGATCTATATGCTGGATTTCGTATCACAAACTCACAAGTCAAACACTTCCCAAGCGTCTAGAACTGTGTGATGTATTTATTATTGTTGTTGTTATTATTATTATTATTATTATTAGAAACACAACAAGATGAGTCCACAGCAAACAAGATGACTCTTCTGGCTGTTGTATCAGACCACTGTTTCTCAACCTTCCTAATGCCACGACCCCTTAATACAGTTCCTCATGTTGTGTTAACCCCCAACCATAACACTATTTTCGTTGCAACTTCACAACTGTAATTTTGCTACTGTTACGAATCATCATGTAAATATCTGATATGCAGGATGTATTTTCATGAACTGGACCAAATTTGGCACAAATACCCAATACGCCCAAATTATATAATAATAATAATAATAATAATAATAATAATAATAATCTTTATTTATACCCCGCCATCATCTCCCCCAATGGGGACTCGGGGCAGCTTACATAGCTTAAGATTATGTGACTACTCTCCAAAAGCACAGCGGCAGAGCCAGGTCTTGAGATTCTTTTTAAATGTTTCTAAGGTAGGGGCTTTCCTAATCTCTCCGAGCAATGAGTTCCAGAGTCAGGGAGCCACAGAGGAGAAGGCTCTCTCCCTTATACACACAAGGCGAGGCTGAGAAATTGGCAAGGGCGAAGGGAGGGCCTCCCCCGAAGATCAGAGAGTTCGGGCTGGTTCATGGAGGGAGATACGGTCATGAAGGTAGGCGGGTCCCAAACAGTTTAGGGCTTTGTAGATCAGAACCTGCACCTTGAATTGGGACCGGAAAATGAACAGCAGCCAATGGAGTTCCTTAAACAGGGGGGTTGACTGCTCCCTGTAAGACACCCCTGTAATTAATCTGGCTGCCAAACGTTGGACAAGTTGTAATTTCTGGGCCGTCTTCAAGGGTAGCCCCATGAAGAGTGCATTGCAGTAATCCAGTCTAGAGGTAACTAAGGCATGGACCACCATGGTCAAGTCAGACTTCATGGTCATAGTTGGGGCACGAGTTTCAATTGTGCGAAGGCCCTCCCGGCCACCGCTGACACCTGTTGGTGTCAACGCTGAATCCAGGAGGACCCCCAAACTGCGAGCCTGTAACTTCAGGGGGAGTGCGACCCCGTCCAGTACTGATTGCCACCCAATACCCCGGTCAGATGGGCGACTGACCTGAAGGAATACTGGTGGGGTTGGGGAGGAGTTGAGTCACAACACAAGGAGTGACCATCACTAAAAAAATTATGATTTTGTCATTTGGGAGTTGTATTTGCTGGGATGTATAGTTCACCTACAATCAAAGAGCATTCTGAACTCCACCAACGATGGAATTGAGCCAAACTTGGCACACAGAACTCCCAAGACTAACAGAAAATAGGTTGTAAAGGCAACCCTCCTTTGCATTAAGTTCACTTTAGGTTTGCACTAAGTTGTCAACATCTTGAAGGCACACAACCCCACAGACAACGACTTGCTGAAGTCCCACTTGCCAGCCCAGCTCCTCTCTTTGGGAGGGGAAGAGCCTCCCGCAAGAAAAGTGGGGGCCCTATTTGGACAGAGCGAACTTTTGACCCAAAAGGCAGACACCTCCATCAGCAAAGGGAGAAAAGAGGGTCCTAAAAGGTGTCTGCGGTCCCCTCCCATTCCTGCCCCCCTCTAAAGTGTGGATTGCCTCTTTTACGAGGGCCAGATGGCCGAACCTCACACCAACTTCAATCCTTGCTGACCATCTGTGTCTCTGTGCCTGTGCCTTCACGTTGCCTGTCAACTTCTGGTGACCCTGCTGATTTCTGGGGTTTTTCTGAGGCCAGGAATCACCAGAGATGGGATTGCCTTTTCCTTCCTCCAAAATGGAGCACGGATGTTTACTGGGGATCTCTCATCCAAATCTTAACCAGGGCTGATCCTGTTAGCTTCCAAGATCAGATGGGATCTGCTCCCTTTAGGACATTTAGGCCTCTGCTGTCCATCCAACCCAAATAGATTGATAGGCTCCTTTTGGCCTCTCTGTTGTGATAGATAGATAGATAGATAGATAGATAGATAGATAGATAGATAGATAGATAGAGAGATAGAGAGGAACACTGAGAGAGAGAGAGAGAGAGAGAGAGAGAGAGAGAGAGAGAGAGAGAGAGAGAGAGGAACACTGATAGACAGGCAGGCAGACAGACAGATAGAAACATAGATAGGTAGGAACATAGGTAGGAACACAGACAGATAGATAGATAGAGAGAGAGGGAGAGAGAGAGAGAGATACACGGATAGATAGATAGATAGATAGATAGGTTGATAGATAGGTTGATAGATAGGTTGATAGATAGGTAGGTAGGTAGGTAGGTAGATAGATAGATAGATAGATAGGAAGTTTGCCCCATTTGTGTCGTTTGTGGGTTTCAGAATGCTCCTTAATTGTAGTAAACTATAAATCCCAGTAACTACAAATCCAAAATGTCAAGGTCTATTTCCTCCAAACTCCATCTGTGTTCATATTTGGGCATATGGAATATTTGTGTCAAGTTTGGTCCAGATCCATCATTGTTTGAGTCCACAGTGCTCTCTGGATGTAGGTGAACTACAACTCCCAAACTCAAGGTCAATGCCCACCAAACCCTTCCATTGTGTTCTGTTGGTCACGGAAGTCCTGTATGCCATGTTTGGTTGAATTCCATCATTGGTGGAATTCAGAATGCTCTTTGATTGTAGATGAACTATAAATCCCAGCAACTACAACTCCCAAATGTCAAGGTCTATCTTCCCCAAACTCCACCATTGTTCACTTTTGGGCATATTGAGTACCCGTACCAAGTTTGGTCCAGATCTAACATTGTTTGAGTCCACAGTGCTCTCTGGATGTGGGTGAACTACAATTCCCAAACTCAAGGTCAATGTCCACCAAACCTTTCCAGTTTTTTCTGTTGGTCATGGGAGCCCTGCGTGCTAAGTTTGGCCCAATTCCATCATTGGTGGAGTTCAGAATGCTCTTTGATTGTAGGTAAACTATAAATCCCAGCAACAACAGTTCCCAAATGACAAAATCGATTTTTTTGAGTGGAGGACATAAATTGGACTATTAGGTGTCTTGTGTCCAAATTTGGTGTCAATTCCCCCAGTGGTTTTTGAGTTCTGATGGTAGCACGAACTGACATTACATTTTTATTTATATAGATTATTATTAATAATATTATGTTATTAAGTGTTATTATAAGCCGAGGGGGACTTTTTCAGCCTAAAAAAAGGGCTGACAAACTAGGCTTATACTAATGCAAAAAATTACTGGAAAACTGAAATTCTAAACCAATACATCCAGCTCAAAAAACCCAAAATCCCTAAAGCCTTCCGCAAAGGCAGATTCTTTCTACAGGAAATGTGAAGCTTTCTCCTGTGTCATCCCAGTTCAGGACACAAGGCAACCACAGCGCGACCAACCATTCCTTTCTCTTGAGAGTGTGTCTGAGTCAGAACCAAACCAGCCATGTTATTCGTTCCCTGCTGAATTTTCGCTTTCCTTCTCCCAGCCATTTTTGTAGCAACTCCTGAGCTCATCATGAGATGGCTTTGGAAACGCGTCTCCCTCTTCCCCACCCAGGATGACCTCCCCCAGGACCGTCTATGGAAATGATTTACATGGAGGACTGTAGGCTTCCCCTTTCTTCCTCCCACACAAACACGCCAAGAAGCCATCAAGCTTCGTCTGACCCCATTTGGGGTGGGGAAGTGGATGCCAATGTTGTTGTTTACCCTTCCAACCAGCCTCAGCTTCTGTCTTGAGCGGCCATCAAAGAGGATGGTTACACCCAATCGCTCCCAGCGGTTCCTTAATGACCCCGTTCCCAGCACTTTCCATAATGGGCTGGGAGCAAGGAAGAGAAAGGCGGGGGGGGGGGGGGGGAGAGAGATTTCAGACTTGACATCTTTCAAAATAATATTAAGGGGAGAGGATTATTGTTGTACTCCAGGTCAGGAAAAAGCCCTCTGATTTTAAAACACACCATGCAAACAGTGAAGAAACAAATCTTCTTTTATTGAAGCTTACAAAATAGCTAGAAGAAATAAATGCTTGTAAGAAAATAAGAAGGTTCCAAACAGAAATCTATATAAATAAAAATGTAAGGTTTGTTTGTGGGATTAACAGAACTCAAAAACCACTGGACGAATTGACAGCAAATTTGGACACAAGACCCCTAACAACCCAATGTATGTCCTTCAATCAAAAACAATGATTTTGTCATTTGGGAGTTGTAGTTGCTGGGATTTATAGTTCACCTACAATCAAAGAACATTCGGAACTTCACCAATGATGGAATTGAACCAAACTGGGCACACAGTTCTCCCATGATCAACAGAAAATACTGGAAGGGTTTGGTGGGCAGTGTCCTTTGGTTTTGGAGTTGTAGTTCACCTACATCCAGAGATCACTGTGCACTCGAATAATGATGGATCTGAACCAAACTCTACACCAGGGGTCCTCAAACTACGGCCCCGGGGCCGGATACACCCCTCCAAGGTCATTTATCCATCTACAACATCGTTCTCTCCTTTTCTTGCTGCCTTAACTGTTTGATAAGTTCATCTACACTTTATTGAGGCTCCCCTTTCTTTTTGGTTACAAATATTATATGTTCTAGAACTCCAATAATAACAACAACAACAACAACAACACCACTTTATTTGTACCTGGCTACCATCTCCCCAAGGGATTCGGTGCGGCTTACATGAGGCCGAGCCCAAACGCAAGAATACAGGCAATAATCACAATAATACACGCAATTAAAATAAAACAGGAGCGATAAACATATAACATTAACAATAAGACAACAAATAGTTAAAACTGTGGGAAGGCCAAATGTAAAAATTAAAATTGGAATAGTGCTGAAGCCTGGACGAAGAGGTGATAGTGGCGTTTGTGGAAGACATACGAGCAGACCTAAAAGTGTAAAGTACTTTGGAGGACAAAGTGCAATGGGAGTGAGTTACAGAGTCGAGGGGCCACCACCGAAAAGGCCCTCTCTCTCATCCCCACCAATCATGCCTGCGAAGCTGGTGGGATCCAGAGCAGGGCCTCTCCAGATGAACAAAGAGATCGTGTGGGTTCGTATACAGAGATGTGGTCACGCAGGTAGGCGGGTCCCAAACTGTTCAGGGCTTTGAAGGTAAGAACCTGCACCTTGAATTGGGTCCGGTAGATGAATGGCAGCCAGTGGAGGTCCTTGAACAGGAGGGTTGACCGCTCTCTGTAAGGAACCCCAGTTAACAACCTGACTGCCGCCCGTTGGATCATCTGAAATTTCCGGGCCGTTTTCAAGGGCAGCCCCACATAAAGTGCATTGCAGTAGTCCAGTCTACTATATGCTGATGACAACGTTGTCTGTGCACATTCTAAGGATTATTTCTGCGTTTGATTTATTAAAATATTCCCATTCAAACCCAAGTAATGAAGGTGGAGGCATTACTTTTCATTCAACCCTCGTACTAGGAAGTTGCTAGATTGAAAGGCGGACATAGGGTCAAAATCTAATCCTAGTGCAGTTGCCATCTCTTCCTGTGGCCAAAGAATGATGTGTGCTGCCATTCTAGGAGTTGTAGGCCCATCTCACTGCCTTCTCCAAAAGGCAAATGAATCGCTGACCAGAGAGTATAAGCAGGCCGTTGTTTGGCTTCTCGTAAAACAAAGAGTTGGCAAAGAACCTCCATCACCCACCTGGCCATCATTAGGTGGTTTCGTTCCCCCCAAGAAGTAAGTGAAATGGAGAGAATGCAAAATGGCATTTGAAAGGGAAATATTGGCAGGGGCTAATAATGAGACCCAACCTGGCAGGCGCCATCATAAACTATATGGGGAGGTTGCCTTCCACCGTCCTCCACAAAGATCGCCTTAATTAACCAAAGTTCCCGTTTTCCTCTCCCTGGTGTTAACTTATTTATAGGCCAACCTGCATGTTACAATCACCAAATAACTTCCTCTGTGTGTTTTTAATAAGGGTTTCGAAGAGCATTAGACTCTCTGGCACTGTTTTGATACGTTCATGTGGTTTTCATTTAGTGCAAAGGACCTGACTTACATAAGCATCGTCAATAAAGCAGGATATAAGCAAGCCCTTCTGTTAACCAGATGTGCGATGGGGGGGGGGGGGGGAGAACAAGAAAGGAAAACAAACAAACAAAAAGAAATTGTGTGTGTGTGTGTGTGTGGTGGGAAGGTGGGGGAATGACCCCATTTAAAAACCCCACCGATGTTCTTTTGCCTGGTCACCTAGAGGTAATTCTGACTTGACACATGGGGCTGCTTGGAAGCCTATATTATATACAAGAGTTGAATGAAAAGCAATGCCTCCACCCTCGTTACTTGGGTTTAGATGGGAATATTTTAATAAACACAGAAATAATACTTCGAATGTGCTCTTTAACGACCACTATTCACTTTTCCACACAATCACCAGACAACTGGATACATTTCTGCCAAAGATGAACAAGTTTTCCGAAGCCGTCACGGAAGAAGTCGACACTCTGTTTTCACAACGAGCGTCTCACAGTTCTCTCAACCACTATTCACTTTCCCACACAATCACCAGACAATTGGATACATTTCTACCAACAATGAACAAGTTTCTGAAGCCGTCACGGAAGAAGTCGACACTCTGTTTTCACAACCAGCGTCTCACAGTTCTCTCAATCACTATTCACTTTCCCACACAATCACCAGACAATTGGATACATTTCTACCAACAATGAACAAGTTTCTGAAGCCGTCACGGAAGAAGTCGACACTCTGTTTTCACAACCAGCGTCTCACAGTTCTCTCAATCACTATTCACTTTCCCACACAATCACCAGACAATTGGATACATTTCTACCAACAATGAACAAGTTTCTGAAGCCGTCACGGAAGAAGTCGACACTCTGTTTTCACAACCAGCGTCTCACAGTTCTCTCAATCACTATTCACTTTCCCACACAATCACCAGACAATTGGATACATTTCTACCAACAATGAACAAGTTTCTGAAGCCGTCACGGAAGAAGTCGACACTCTGTTTTCACAACCAGCGTCTCACAGTTCTCTCAATCACTATTCACTTTCCCACACAATCACCAGACAATTGGATACATTTCTACCAACAATGAACAAGTTTCTGAAGCCGTCACGGAAGAAGTCGACACTCTGTTTTCACAACGAGCGTCTCACAGTTCTCTCAACCACTATTCACTTTCCCACACAATCACCAGACAATTGGATACATTTCTACCAACAATGAACAAGTTTCTGAAGCCGTCACGGAAGAAGTCGACACTCTGTTTTCACAACCAGCGTCTCACAGTTCTCTCAATCACTATTCACTTTCCCACACAATCACCAGACAATTGGATACATTTCTACCAACAATGAACAAGTTTCTGAAGCCGTCACGGAAGAAGTCGACACTCTGTTTTCACAACCAGCGTCTCACAGTTCTCTCAATCACTATTCACTTTCCCACACAATCACCAGACAATTGGATACATTTCTACCAACAATGAACAAGTTTCTGAAGCCGTCACGGAAGAAGTCGACACTCTGTTTTCACAACCAGCGTCTCACAGTTCTCTCAATCACTATTCACTTTCCCACACAATCACCAGACAATTGGATACATTTCTACCAACAATGAACAAGTTTCTGAAGCCGTCACGGAAGAAGTCGACACTCTGTTTTCACAACCAGCGTCTCACAGTTCTCTCAATCACTATTCACTTTCCCACACAATCACCAGACAATTGGATACATTTCTACCAACAATGAACAAGTTTCTGAAGCCGTCACGGAAGAAGTCGACACTCTGTTTTCACAACGAGCGTCTCACAGTTCTCTCAACCACTATTCACTTTCCCACACAATCACCAGACAATTGGATACATTTCTACCAACAATGAACAAGTTTCTGAAGCCGTCACGGAAGAAGTCGACACTCTGTTTTCACAACCAGCGTCTCACAGTTCTCTCAATCACTATTCACTTTCCCACACAATCACCAGACAATTGGATACATTTCTACCAACAATGAACAAGTTTCTGAAGCCGTCACGGAAGAAGTCGACACTCTGTTTTCACAACCAGCGTCTCACAGTTCTCTCAACCACTATTCACTTTCCCACACAATCACCAGACAATTGGATACATTTCTACCAACAATGAACAAGTTTCTGAAGCCGTCACGGAAGAAGTCGACACTCTGTTTTCACAACCAGCGTCTCACAGTTCTCTCAATCACTATTCACTTTCCCACATAATCACCAGACAATTGGATACATTTCTGCCAACAATGAACACGTTTTCTGAAGCTGTCACAGAAGAAGTCGACACTCTGTTTCATCAACCAGTGTCTCCCAGTTCTCTCATCCTGGGTATCCATCGTGCACAGATCTTCCAACAGACAAACAAAGCAATATTTTAATCAATCAAACGCAGAAATAATCCTTAGAATGTGCTCTTTAACTACCACTATTCACTTTTCTGCACAATCACCAGACAACTGGATACATTTCTGCCAACAATGAACAAGCTTTCTAAAGTCGTCACGGAAGAAGTCGACACTCTGTTTCCGCAACCAGCGTCTCCCAGTTCTCTCATCCTGGGTATCCATTGTGCACAGATCTTCCAATAGCCAAGCAAAGCAGTATTTTAATCAATCAAACGCAGAAATAATCCTTGGCATGTGCTCTTTAACTACCACTATTCACTTTTCCACAATCACCAGACAATTGGATACATTTCTGCCAACAATGAACAAGTTTTCTGAAGCTGTCACAGAAGAAGTCGACACTCTGTTTCCCCAACCAGCGTCAGCATCCTGGGTACTCATCGTGCACAGATCTTCCGATAACCAAGCAAAGCAAAAATGTGACCCACACGTTCTTGTGCTTGAAATTTCTGAGTGATACAATGATCGTCCTGAATCAATCTGTCAACCTTCTGCTTGTGAAACTCAGTGGTTGCTGTCCCAGGACGTCCAACTCTTTTGTTTGTCACGCAAGTCAGATGTTCCCGCCTCAACATCTTTAAACTTACTCGCCCAACAATGCACAGTATTCACACAATCACCATAAACAGGGGAAATGCAGGCACAGGTGGTGCACAAGTACCCTGGAAAGGGGAAATGCTAGAGGGAGGCATGGGGGTTTTGTGTGGGAATTTGGCCCAATGCTGTCATTGGTAGAGTTCAGAAAGCTTCTTGATTGTTGGTGAACTGTAAATCCCAGCAACTACAACTCCCAAATGTCAAGGTCTATTTTCCCCAAACTCCACCAGTGTTGACATTTGGGCGTACAGTGTTTCCTCACTTATTGCGGGGGTTCCGTTCCAGGACCACCCGCGATAAGTGAAAATCCGTGAAGTAGGGACACCATATTAATTTTAATATTTATACATTATTTTATATATTATTTTCTCACCCATGCTTGCTTACCCACCTCCCGGCCCATCCCAAGGGCACCTGCCTGCCTCCCTGGACTCTGCAAGCATGGGTCTATGGAGACCAGAGAGTGTCTCAGTTCCCTGCACTTCCGGGTCCCTGGCCTCCCAAGCCTCCACTGGACATAAATATTTAATATTATTATTAACATTTCCAAAAACCCACGAAACAAATCCTTCCATTATTTCCTGTTGGTTGTTGGAGTTCTGTGTGGCACATTTGGTTCAATTCCATCATTGGTGGAGTTCAGAATGCTCTTGATTGCAGGTGAACAATAAATCCCAGCAACTACAACTCCCAAATGGCAAACTCAATCCCTCCTCCAACCCCACCAGTATTCAAATTTTGATGTATTGGGTATTTGTGCCCAATTTGGTCCAGTGAATGAAAATCCATCCTGTAGATCAGATATTGACATTATGATTCATAACAGGAGCAAAATTATAGTTATGAAGTAGCAATAAAAATAACGTTATGGTTGGGGGTCAACGTTATGGTTAAGGGGTCACGGCATTAGGAAGGTTGAGAACCACTGAGTTAGAGAGTGCCAATATGATGCAACCGAGGTTGGAACGTGGGTGAGATTGGAATGCCAACGAGAATGATAAAGCCTACTGGGCCGGCCTTGGGCAATCCAGACTCTGTCTTTCAAACTTAATGTACAGTCGGCAGGAAAGGCAGGAAAATAAAATGAAAATTTAACACCCTTTATAGAGTGAAAGCACGGTATAAAGCAAGTACTAACGATCGTATTTAATTTGAGAAGAAAAAAAATCTTTGTCCTATGATAATTAGTTCTCCATATAATTTACACTTCTAAAAAGAACTCCACTCTGCAAGTTGCTTCTGGTGTTTGAATGGCATCCAAATTTGCATCTTTCTCCTCTTATGTCAGGAATATTTCAACGCAGAGGAAGAAAGAGATCAAGCGACTGATACGGCATACCTACCGCAGGTGTTTCCTTCCATTTCTGGGGAAGCGTGAGCCCTTTAAGGGAGTGCGGCTGCGTCAAGACACTACACACTTTTCTGGAAATTGTGGAGTCTGCAGAAATCCTCAGGAGAGTGTGTGGGAGAACGGAGAGCGAGTGAGGCTGGAGGGAGGCTTGCGCCAGCAAGTCCCTTCAAGGCATGAGGATTCTGTGTGGGAAGTTTGGCCCAATTCTGTCATTGGTGGGGTTCAGAATGCTCTTTGATTGTAGGTGTACTATAAATCCCAGCAACTACAACCCCCAAATTTATCCCGTCCTTCTCAACCCCCAAAGGGGGACTGAGGATGGCTTACAATGGGCCCCATTCTGAAGCCATTACGTAACAAATTACAAAATTAAAACCACAATCTATATAAATAAAAATGTAATGTTCATTTGTGGTATTCACAAAACTCAAAAACCAGTGGGCCAATTGACACCAAATTTGGACAGCATACACCTAACATCCCACTGTATGTCCTTCATGCAATTTTTTTGATTTTGTCATTTGGGAATTGTAGTTACTGGGAATTATAGTTCACATACAATCAAAGAGCATTCTGAACTCAACCAATTATGGCATTGAACCAAATGTGGCATACAGGATTCCCATGACCAGCAGAAAACACAAGAAGGGTTTGGTGGGCATTGACCTTGAGTTTGGGAGTTGTAGTTCACCTACATCCAGAGAGCACTGTGGACCCTAACAATGATGGATCTGGACCAAACTTGGCACAAATTTTCCATATGCCCAAATATGAACACAGATGGAGTTTAAGGGAAATAGGCCTTGACATTTGGGAGTTGTAGTTGCTGGGATTTATAGTTCACCTACAATCAAAGAGCATTCTGAACTCCAATGATGGAATTGAACCAAACATGGCATACAGGACTTCCATGACCACCAGAACATACTGGAATGGTTTGGTGGGCATTGACCTTGAGTTTGGGAGTTGTAGTTCACCTATGGAGATGGAGTTTGGGGGAAACAGACATTGACATTTGGGATTTGTAGTTAATGGGATTACTTAAGGCCATCCAGTCCAACTCTCTTCACCAGGGCAAGAAAATGTAATCAGAGCCCTCCTGACAAACAGCCATCCAGTCATAAATATAGATAGATATGATTCACACACACACAGAGATATGGTATCATGGATTTGAAAGGGACCCCTAAAGAAGGACAATCATATGTTGCATATTCAAGAGTAGGCAAACCAGACAATCACATCAAAACTGACAAAGAAACAACAAGAAATACTGTTTACCCACAAGCAGAAAGAAATTACACATATTAGAAACCAAGACTTTCTCATTAATTTATTTTCCAAATCATCAGACTGGGCCACAGCAACGCCTGGCAGGGAACGGCTAGTTAGACATAAAAGCATAATGTCAAGGTCTATTTTCCCCAAACTCCACATCTGGGCATATTGAGCATTTCTGCCAAGTTTGGTCCAGATCTATCATTGTTTGAGTCCACAGTGCTCTCTGGATGTAGGCGAACTACAACTCCAAAACGCAAGGTCAATGGCCACCATACACTTGGTCGTGGGAGTTCTGTGTGCTACGTTTGGTTCAATTCCATTGTTAGTGGAGTTCAGACTTCTCTTTGATTGTAGGTGAACTATAAATCCCAGCAACTACAACTCCCAAATGACAAAATCAACCCCACCATGGTCCAGTAAATGAAAATACATCCTGCATATCAGATATTTCCATTACGATTCATAACAGTAGCAAAATTACAGTTATGAAGTAGCAACAAAAATGTCATGGTTGGGGGACATCACAACATGAGGAACTATTTTAAGGGGTCGCGGCATTAGGAAGGTTGAGAAACACATATCTAAAGCAAGTCTTCCCTACTAATGCAATGGAAAGCCAGTGTGGTGTTGTCGTGGTTTCAGTGCTGGATCAGGATTCTGAGAGACCAAGCTGAGAACTTCTACTTGGTCTTGAGAATCCACTGAGTGACCTGAGGCAAGGCCCAGTCTCAAGGGAACGAAATGGCAACCATCTCTAGACGACTCTTACCCTAGGATAGGTTTTCCAATGACTAGAAGGCATATAACAAGAAAAACAACTAGTCTAACAGGTAAGTAATGCATTCAGCTGCAGCAAGCTTCTTGTTTTTTCTCTACCCATCTCGTCTCTCTCCCAACAAAGCCCTGAGACATCAATGCAATCATGCCAAGACCCAGCACTCGCAAAACAGTCCAGGCGTAATCTGTTTCTCTCTACTCAAACACAATCCTCTACCCCAACATTACAAGGAGGCACACTGACAGACAGGTGAGCTGAACTAGAAAGCATCCTTTGTACACCTGTTAATTGGGATTTAAGAAGTGGCACATGGAACAGCTATTTTTATACCGGTGCATTAACTCTGTATGAGACTGAACACATGGATCAGGGCTGGAGCTTGAGTTGGGAGGCGCTCCAAATTTTCCAGAGCAAAATGTGTGATCTTATCATATAAAATGTTGCCTCAAATGGCTGATATTCTTCCAAAAAAAATTTAACTGCACAAAGCATGCTATATATTAGTATAATAATATAGCAATATAATAATATAATATACAGTGTTCCCTCACTACTGTCATGTTGCCAAGGTTCTACCTTACTTAGGTAGAGTTGAACCAAACTCCCAGTTTTATCAAACAGTTTAATTAAAACAGCCAGCAAGTAAGTGCTGGCTGTTTTATATTATATTATATTATAATATAATATAAATTGCTATATATATATATATATATATATAGCAATATACTAATATAATATACAGTGTTCCCTCACTACTGTCATGTTGCCAGGGCTCTACCTTACTTGGGTAGGGATGAACCAAACTCCCAGTTTTATCAAACAGTTTAATTAAAACAGCCAGCAAGTAAGTGCTGGCTGTTTTATATTATATTATATTATATTATATTATATTATATTATATTATATTATATTATATTATATTATATTATAAATTGCTATATATATTGTTATATATATAGCAATATAATAATATAATATACAGTCTTCCCTCACTACTGTCATGTTGCCAGGGCTCTACCTTACTTAGGTAGAGATGAACCAAACTCCCAGTTTTATCAAACAGTTTAATTAAAACAGCACTTACTTGCTGGCTGTTTTAATAGAAGAAAACATAAAACATAAAGATAGCACCCAGCCACAGAATAAACAAAAACGGATAACAAAAACAACTCCGTAGTCAAAAGGGTCCAGTCCAGTGGTCAAATGCCGAGAGTTCAATAAACAAAGTCCAGGGATCAAAAGTCTATACCAGTTATGGGCAACCTTTTGAGCTTGGTGTGTCAACATTTGCCAAAAACCTGAGCATAACTTGAGTGGGGGTGTCACTTCGGAAAAAAAAATAATTTTGCTATATTTATAGTTTAAATAAGAAAAATGTATAATCCATGCTAACTTATGGAGTGAACAATGCTGAAACATGCAGATGTTAAATTTGTAGAGCCTTTTACAAATTTAAGGATGGAATTAGATTGGTTCTTATAAGGTGTACTTCTTTGTATGCAGCTGCATGTGTCTGCGTGTCATAAAAATAGCCATATATATACACGTACAAAACACAAATACACAGACTGGGCCACAACAACTCGTGGCAGGGGACAGCCAGTAAAATAAATATAAATACAATATAAATATAAATAATAAAAATAATTAACTGCACAAAACAGCATTGATGAACACAAATATTAATTTTATTCTCCCTCCCTCTAAAAATCTGATGTTTGGGGGATGTGGAGAGAGGTGTGGATTTGAAGAACCAGAAGCAAGGGAGAGGGGCATCCTTATATCCTTCAGGAGTAATATTCGCACATTGGTCGCAATCTAACATGCCTTCAATTGACAATCTCAGCCTAGCTGTGATGTGGCTTGATTCATGGAGATCTGTCCCTCGCTCTCATACGTATACACAACAAAAGGTCAGTCCTTCACAAATCCAATTCATTTTAATAGGAAGGAATCCTGCGTATGGACAGGTGCTTTGAAATGATCCACGGGTTGACAGCTGATGATTTGGACAAGGCTCTCGCTACCTGACAAATGTCAAACAAGGTAGAGATGAATTCAAACAGGAGCAGGAAGTGCGAAACCATATCTCCGTTAATGCAGTTGCCATAAATCGATAATTGGTTTGAAGGCATATTTGCACTCAATAACAATTTTCATGGTGGTAGATTTTAGATCTTTCAACTGATGGATCCTCTTCCTGGTGGCTTCTTTCATTTGGGGGGGGGGGGGGGGGGTTGCCACGTGACAGTTATTCAACCATGGATAGGCTTGCTCCATCAATGTTGAACATTTACACAAATGATGAGCCACTGCCAGAATGGACGGAGAGTTTCATCTATGCTGATGACCATGCCATCACTGCTCAAGCAGAGAGCTTTGAAATGGTTGAACAGAAGCTCACCAAAGCTTTAAGTGCTCTTACTGCCTATCACAGGGGAAACCAGGTTGTAACATCGGTGTATAACATGCACACAAATGACCAGCCACTGCCAGAAGGGATGGAGAGTTTCATCTATGCTGACGATCGTGCCATCACCGCTCAAGCTAGTAGGAAATAAAACTAAGTAAATAAATATAGTACAAATGGGTTGAAGCCCTAAAATTGAGGGTAGTCTTTCTTATGATTTGGTTTTGTTCACCTACAATCAAAGAGCATTCTGAACTCCACCAATGATGGAACTGAACCAAACATGGCATACAGGACTTCCATGACCAATAGAACACACTGGAAGGGTTTGGTGGGCATTGTCCTTGATTTTGGGAGTTGTAGTTCACCTACATCCAGAAAGCACTGTGGACTCAAACAATGACGGATCTGGACCAAACTTGGCACCAATATTCCATATGCCCAAATATGAACACAGATGGAGTTTGGAGGAAATAGACCTTGACATTTGGGATTTGTAGTTACTGGGATTTATAGTTCACTACAATTAAAGAGCATTCTGAAACCCACAAACGACAGAAATGGGGCAAACTTCCCACACAAAACCCCCATGACCAACAGAAAATACTTAAGGCCATCCAGTCCAACTCTCTTCACCAGGGCAAGAAAATGTAATCAGAGCCCTCCTGACAAAGAGCCATCCAGTCAGAAATAGAGATAGATAGATAGATAGATACGATTCTCACACACACACACACAGATATAGTATCACAGATTTGAAAGAGACCCTTAAAGAAGGACGATGATATGTTGCATATTCCAGAGTAGGCAAACCAGACACTCTCCACATCAACACTGACAAAGAAACAACAAGAAATACTGTTTACTCACAAGCAGAAAGGAATTACATATATTAGAAACCAACACTTCCTCATTACTTTATTTTCCAGATCACCAGACTGGGCCACAGCAACGCCTGGCAGGGGACAGCTAGTAAATAATAAATACACGGTCTCACAGTTTATTGTTGTTGTTGTTGTGCCTCCAACTCATTTCCAGCCCTGAGATGAACCCTCTGAAGGAGTGTGACTTGCCTAAGGCCACTAAATGAGTTTCCACGGCTGAGGACAGATTTGAACCCTGGTCTCCTGGAGTCGAATGCTCAAACCATGACCGCACACCAACAACTTGAGCAGCATCAACAACATGCCTACCATAAAGAGGAAGAGCACTTGAACCGAAACCAGAGACAGAATCCAGGGAAAGGAAGATCAAAGCAAAATCCCATAATTCATATTCATATCTATGTTGATTCACAAGAGCTAAGGGTGGAAAGAATGGGAATCTGTGGGAATTTTTCCCCCCTCCATCTCCAGACATCCCCGACAACCTCCCATCCGCTCATCCATGGCTGTGCTCGCATCCCCTCCTGTTGATTGTTCTCTGCGCTAATCCCTAAAGCAGTTTACCCTTAATAGTCTCTCTCTCTCTCCCCGGTCCCTCCGCCCCAACTTCCTGTCTGCTTTCTAAAGTTAGCAGCCACCAAGCCTGCGCTAATCTGGCACAACTGGCAAATTAAACTTGCAACAAACAAGAGAGAAAATGCTGATCAGAGAGGTTTGCTTCAGCGGTTACGTCTAACACACCTTTTGGTGGGTGGGAGACCAGACGGCATCACCGCAAGGGAGGCAAAGCACCCACCCAAATGATCTCCTTTGACTCAACAATAAGAGACCTGAATGGTGGAGCTCTTTTCAAATGAAGATGTTTACTATCTTCGGGAATGTCTGCTGAGGGTCTATATTCCAGTGTTTCTCAACCTGGAGTGTCAGAGAGGTCATCAAAGACCATCAGAGAGTTTCATCTATGCTGACGATTGTGCCATCACCACTCAAGGTAGAAGGAAATAAAACTAAATAAATAAATATAGTAGAAATGGGCTGAAGCCCTAAAATTGAGGGTAGTCTTTCTTAAGATTTGGTTTTGTCAGCCAGCCACAGACTTAGCTTGTCTTCCCATTTGCAGGATTTTCCAGAGGCAGCGCTGATGGAATCGTTCCAGGAGTTGCATGTGACATCTGTAGACAGTCCACATCTTGCAGGCGTAAAGCATGGTTGGGAGGACAATAGCTTTATAAAGAAGCACTTTGGTATCCCTATGGATGTCCCAGTCCTCAAACACTCTCTGCTTCATTCGGAAAAATGCTGCACTTGCAGAGCTCAGGCGGTGTTGTATTTCAGTGTCAATGTTGACTTTGGTGGAGAGGTGGCTGTCATGGGAGCAGAAATAACTTTATAAACAAGCACCTTGGTATCCCTACAGATGTGCCGGTCCTCAAACACTCTGTGCTTCATTCGGAAAAATGCTGCACTCGCAGAGCTCAGGCGGTGTTGTATTTCAGTGTCAATGTTGACTTGGTGGAGAGGTGGCTGCCATGGGAGCAGAAATGGGCCACATTTTCTAATGTCACACCATTAAGCTGTATTTCTGGCATTGGAGAGGACTGGCTGGTGACTGCTAGAAAAGCACTTTGGTTTTCTCATTGTTGAATGACAGCCTTAGTTTCTCGTATGCTTCTGCAAAAGTGTTTAGAGTGGCTTGTACGACTTCTTCTGAATGTGTATAGACGATGTTGTCATCGGCATATTGGAGTTCTATAACAGATGATGCAACCTTGGTTTTGGCTTTCAGTCTGCTGAGGTTACATAGCTTGCCATGATTTCCACTCCGGTGGGAAGCTTCCCATCAACAAGGTGAAGTACCATAGCGATGAAGATGGAGAACAGAGTTGGGGCAATAACACATCATCCCTGTTTGACACCTGATTCCACCTTAAATGGGCCACTTTGGGAGCCACTGTTGCCATCATGTCATCACGGAGACACCGCAGGATGTTCGCAAATTTGTTAGGACACCCGATTTTTTGGAGGATGGTCCAGAGAGCGCTGCGATTCACTGTTTGTGGGATTAACAGAACTCAAAAACTACTGGACGAATTGACACCAAATTTGGACACAATACATCTATCAGGCCAATGAGTGTCCATCACCCCTAAAAACACACAAAAAACGCCAAAATAAACTATATATACATATACACATACACTCATATACATATACAGATGCACACATACACACACATATATATACACAAGCACACACAAATATACACATACATATACACAAGCACACATACACATATATTTACATATACACATGCACACAAACATATATAGATATACATACACACACACACACACATATATATATACACAAGCACACACATATACTCGATATACATATCTATATAAATAAAAATGTAATGTTCGTTTGTGGGATTAACATAACTCAAAAACCACTGGACAAATTGACACCAAATTTGGACACAATACAACTAACAACCCAACGTATGTCCTTCACTCAAAAAATTGACTTCGTCATTTGGGAGTTGTAGTTGCTGGGATTTATAGTTCACCTATAATCAAAGAGCATTCTGAACTCCATCAATGATGGAATTGAACCAATCTTGGGACACAGAACTCCCATGACTAACAGAAAATACTGGGAGGGTTTGGTGGGCATTGACCTTGTGTTTGGGAGTTGTAGTTCACCTACATCCAGAGAGCACTTTGGACTCAAACAATGGATCTGGACCAAACTTGGCACGAATACCCATATGCCCAAATATGCACACAAATGGAGTTTGGGGCAAATAGACCTTGGCATTTGGTAGTTGTAGTTACTGGGATTTATAGTTCACATACAATCAAAGAGCATTCTGAACCCCACCAATGACAGATTTGAGGCAAACTTCCCACACAGAACCCCCATGACCAACAGAAAATGGTTAAAGCCATCCAGTCCAACTCCCTTAATCAGGGCAAGAAAACATAATCAAAGCCCTCCTGAGAAAGAGCCATCCAGCCATAGATATAGATCGATATATATGATTCACACACATAGAGAGAGATATAGTCTCATAGATTTGAAAGGGACTCCTAAAGAAGGACAATGATATTGTAGGTCAACTATAAGAAGGACAATGATATTGTAGGTGAACTATAAATGTTTGTTTGGTTCATCTCTGCCTGGGTACAGGCAGAGCCTTGGCATCGTGACAGAGTAGGCAAACCAGACACTCTCCACATCAACACTGACAAAGAAACAGCAAGAAATACTGTTTTCCCACAAGCATAAAGAAATTACATATATTAGAAACCAACACATTCACATTACTTTATTTTCCAGATCACCAGACTGGGCCACAGCAACGCATATACACACACACACACAAAACATATACACAGACTGGGCCACAGCAACGCGTGGCAGGGGACAGCTAGTAATAAATAATTAAACAAATAATTAATAAATAAGCCTACTTGACAAAATTCTTGTAATGGCGAAAAGATTATGATGGCATGTGAATCCATGTTTTTGAGTACTGGACATGATTTGGAATACTGGAAAACACCACGTGCTGTGAATCTTGTGTGGCCGATATCCTGCAGCATTATAAATGATTATGTGGTTCTGTTTAAAGGGAAGACATTTTGTCATGTCTTCCCTTTAAACAGACACACACACACACAACTCAACCTCATTTCCATCTGGCTAATGCTGTATTAATACTGAAACTTCCAGCTGCATCTCCAGAGCAGTGCCTTGAACATTTTGTTCTGGCAGAGACAAACACTCCGCGTCTCCCAGTTCCCAGCACAAATCAAGAGGCTTGGTGCCTGGATGAAAGCAAGTCTCGGACAAAAAGCAGAGGAGTGGGCCAGCAGGAGAACGCATTGGCGGCCGGGTCAGCCTTAGGAAATAGGATGTGCACTCGTTGTAAGGCCTGAACACTTCCGCGCCGCACTTCTTCTACAAAAACATCTAGTTTTCCACCTACATCCAGAGAGCACTGTGGACTCAAACAATGAAGGATCTGGACCAAACTTGGCATGAATACTCAATATGCCAAAATATGAACACAGAAGGGGTTTGGAGAAAATAGACCTTGACATTTGCGAGTTGTAGTTGGTGGGATTTATTGTTCACCTATGTCACGATGCCAAGGCTCTGCCTCTACCCAGGTAGAGATGAACCAAACAAACATTTATAGTTCACCTACAATCAAAGAGAATTCTGAACTCTACCAACAATGGAATTTAACCAAACTTGGTACACAGAGCTTCCATGACCAACAGAAAATACTGGAAGGGTTTGATGGGCATTGACCTTGAGTTTTGGAGTTGCAGTTCACCTACATCCAGACAGCACTGTGGACTCAAACAATGAAGGATCTGGACCAAACTTGGCATGAATACTCAATATGCCCAAATATGAACACAGATGGGGTTTGGAGAGAATAAACCTTGACATTTGCGAGTTGCAGTTGGTGGGATTTATTGTTCACCTATGTCACGATGCCAAGGCTCTGCCTCTACCCAGGTAGAGATGAACCAAACAAACATTTATAGTTCACCTGCAATCAAAGAGAATTCTGAACTCTACCAACAATGGAACTTAACCAAACTTGGTACACAGAGCATCCATGACCAACAGAAAATACTGGAAGGGTTTGGTGGGCATTGACCTTGAGTTTTGGAGTTGTAGTTCACCTACATCCAGACAGCACTGTGGACTCAAACAATGAAGGATCTGGACCAAACTTGGCATGAATACTCAATATGCCCAAATATGAACACAGATGGGGTTTGGAGAGAATAAACCTTGACATTTGCGAGTTGCAGTTGGTGGGATTTATTGTTCACCTATGTCACGATGCCAAGGCTCTGCCTCTACCCAGATAGAGATGAACCAAACAAACATTTATAGTTCACCTACAATCAAAGAGCATTCTGAACTCTACCAACAATGGAATTTAACCAAACTTGGTACACAGAGCTCCCATAGTTTACCTATGTCACGATGCCAAGGCTCTGCCTGTACCCAGGCAGAGATGAACCAAACAAACATTTATAGTTCACCTACAATCAAAGAGCCTTCTGAACCCCACCAATGACAGAATTGGGGCAAACTTCCCACACAGAACCCCCATGACTAACAGAAAATACTGAGATAAGAAGTTTGCCTATTATTATTTTCTATCTCTTGAAATTAGTTTTCTATAGGAACAGAGTGCTTGCAAAATCACTGCTTTGCCAATATAATTCCTTTTCTTGTTAACAGTATTATTTTTTTTACTGCATTGCTTTTTGGTAGTTGGTTTGTTTTTCAGAACCAGCAATCTCCTTGTCCCTGATGTTCCAAGTCCAAAGGGGAAAACTTCAAAACACACAACACAAGTGCAAACAGACAAGGCTTCTCAACTTGAGGCAAATTTGAATTTTCTTGCCAAAGGGTTCGATGACGAGAGAGAGCATTGAGATACGCAAGGGGCATCTTTTAAAGGCCGGCCCTTTGTGCCAAATAAGCAAGGCAGCATCTGCTCCCTCTGAAAAGAATCACCCCAGTGGGATCACATGACCCTCAGATGACCACATGGCGGGGTGGGGTCATCGGGGTGAACAACAGCCGCACAAAGAGGCAACAAAACAACAAAAAATGCCCGAACTCTACAATGGAGGATTTGGGTCAGCAGCTCGCAGCCCAAGAGAAAGGCAACCTAGACGTTTCCATGCCTCTGTTTGCTCGGTAGTTGTGGGGAATAGAATGGCAGCACGTGAAAACACAGTCTCCATCCAAGAACTACACGAGTACCCCACAACGCAAGTTACAAAACCATCTTCTTGTAATATGTCACACAATCACACAGCTGCAAAGGATCTCAAGCCTCATCTCGTACTGATGCAGAAAATATACTATTACAGCACCTCTGACTGGTGGTTATCCGGCCCCTAATTAAAATCTGGTGCCTTTTAAGGTATGGGGATTGAATGAAAAGTAATGACTCCACCTTTGTAATTCCTCAACAGATGGCAGTACTGGTATGCGGCAGGTACTGGCTTGTTCAGTAGATTCTCCTCTACAGTTCCATTTTGGTGGGAAGCCTTAGCATTGAACAGTTGTGTTGTTAAAGTGTGAAGTATGGAACCCTGCGCAGACGGTTGGTCAATGCAACTTAAGCAACATATGCGACAGGTACTGGCTTGTTCAGTAGACTCTCCTCTACAGTTCCGTTTTGGTGGGAAGCCTTCACATTGAACGGTTGTGTTCTTAAAGTGTTAAGTATGGAACTCTGCGCAGACGGTCAGTCAATGCAACTTAAGCAACATATGCGGCAGGTACTGGCTTGTTCAGTAGACTCTCCTCTACAGTTCCGTTTTGGTGGGAAGCCTTAGCATTGAACGGTTGTGTTGTTAAAGTGCGAAGTACGGAACCCTGTGCAGACGATTGGTCAATGCGACTTAAGCAACATATGCGGCAGGGACTGGCTTGTTCAGTAGACTCTCCTCTACAGTTCCATTTTGGCAGGAAGCCTTAGTATTGAACGGTTGAGTTGTTAAAGTGCGCAGTATGGAACCCTGTGCAGAAGATCGGTCAATGCGACTTAAGCAACATATGCGGCAGGGACTGGCTTGTTCAGTAGACTCTCCTCTACAGTTCCATTTTGGCACGAAGCCTTAGCATTGAACGGTTGATTTGTTAAAGTGAGAAGTATGGAAGCCTGCGCAGACAGTCGGTCAATGAGACTTAAGCAACGTGCAGTCATTGAATTCTTAACAACAGAAGGTGTCACCTCAACATCTTTAAACTTACTCGCCCAACGGTGCACAGTACTCACATCAACACAATCAGCATAAACAGCTTGCTTTCTCTGATGAATCTCCTTTAGGGTGACACCTTCTGCTGTCAAGAATTCAATGACTTTATGTTGGATATGTGAGACTCTACTGTATTAGGAAGAACTTTATGATGGTCAGAGCTTTTTTGAGAGTGGAATATACTACCTCAAGAGTGTCTCTCCTTCTCTAGAGGGTTTTAAACAGAGGCCGGGTGGCCATATGTTGGAAGTGCTTTGTTTGCATGGCAAAATTTGCACTGTATGGCTCTTGGAGACTCTCCCAACTCTAGGATTGTATGAACGTGGAGGCTAAGCAAGCCCAGCCCTAGTAAAGGCTTAGATGGAGGGAGGGGGAAAGACAGACCAACCAGTACAAGGCTATTTTATGGAGGAAGTGGTAAAACCAAATCACAGCCAAGGTACACCCAATGAGAAATTCATGAGATCACCATAAGGTGACTGGAAGACACATACAGACAGCTGCAGGTCCCTATCCGAAGGTATTCAGCCCTGGAGCCTTCTGAATATGGCTCTGAGCAGGCACAACAACCCCAGTCTGCGAAGCTCAGAGATGACAAGGAATGTGATCCATCAAAAGCAAACTTGGCCATCATTTGGACTGACCCTGAAATAAAAACTTCTGGAAGCGCACCTATCCTTCTGTCCACATTCAGGCCTGGTATCCATGGATGCTTTGCATTATTTGTTTGGATTTTTATTCTATATATTTTTGAAAGGAGGAAGTTTTGCTTTGGCCCCATGACAGACTGGCGCCTCCGAGACAGTCTTTGCCTTGTGCAAGCACTCTGTGGGCCTGTTTTTCAGTTCTTCTCGCCAATCTGTCTCCTGTCAGGCACCAAAGAACAAAAACAGAAAGTGTGGTTTTCAACCTTCTCCACACTTCCCTTCTTTGGAGGGACCATGGCTCAGTGGCAGAGCCACCAAAAGTGTGCTCTGAAGGTCCCAGGTTCAATCCTCAGCATCTTCAGTTAGTCACTACCTTGAGTGCAGTGGTTCTCAACCTGTGGGTCTCCAGATGTTTTGGCCTTCAACTCCCAGAAATCCTAAGAGCTGGTAAACTGGCTGGGATTTCTGGGAGTTGTAGGTCAAAACACCCAGGGACCCACAGGTTGGGAACCACTGCTTTAGTCAGTGATGATGGTCTTTTGTGCAGCAGCAGAGCCTTCCCTGCAAAGTATCCTTTTAAGCAGAATGGAATCACATCTCTTGAAAAGGAAATCCACATACACATGCCTTGTTTAACTCCAATATCACTTCCATAAAACGTGGAGAACGAGCACAAAGAGTTGGGAATTGGAGTAAGGTGCATTGGGCATGTAGCTGTTGTTATTGTTGTTATTATTATTATTAGAAACACAACAAGATGAGTCCACAGCAAACAAGATCACTACTGGTTGTTGTACATTATTATTATTATTATTATTATTATTATTATTATTATTATTATTATTATAAACACAACAAGATGAGTTCACAGCAGACAAGATTACTCTGCTGCCTGTTGTACTTTGTTACTATTATTATTATTATTATTATTATTATTATTATTATTATTATAAACACAACAAGATGAGTTCACAGCAGACAAGATTACTCTGCTGCCTGTTGTACTTTACTATTCTTATTATTCTTATTATTTGAAACACAACAAGATGAGTTCACAGCAGGCAAGATCACTCTGCTGGCTGTTATTATTATTATTATTATTATTATTATTATTATTATTATTATTATTAGAAACACAACAAGATGAGTCCACAGCAGACAAGATCACTCTGCTGGCTGTTGTATTGGATCACACGTCAGACACTTCCCATCCTACTGCAGTTTGGAGGAGGGCAGACCATGGATGATGGGACTTGAAGTACCTCCACTCGCTTTCCGAGACCGTTGCGACCCACAACAATGACTGAACTAGACCAAACCTGGCATACATAACCCCCATGACACCTTTTACGTCCTGGTGAGGTTTGGGGGAGGGTGGACATTGGATGATGGGATTTCTAGTACTTTCCAACATTTTGGATCCCACAGACCATTGCGGCCCCCAACAAAGACCAATAAAGACCAAGCTTGGCACACAGAGCACCCATGACCCATTCTACATCCTACTGCAGTTTGGAGGAGGACAGACCATGGATAATGGGACTCCAAGTACCTCCACTCCCTTCCCAAAACTGCTGCAACCCTCATCTAATGACCAATAAAGACCAAACTTGGCACACAAGAGCCCCTTGACCCACCCTACATCCCGGTGCTGTTTGAAGGAGGACCAACGATGGATGATGGGACTTGCAGTACCTTCACACACTTCCTGAAACCACAGTGACACTCATCCAAATACCAATAAAGACCAAGCCTGGCACAGAGAGCCCCCATGGCCAACTCAATATTCTGGTGAGGTTTGGGGGAGAACAGACTATGGATGATGGGACTTCAAGTACCTCCACTCACTTCCCAAAACAGCTGCAACACTCATCTAATGACTGATCAAGACCAAACGTGGCACACAGAGCCCCCATGACCCACTCTCCATCCTGGAGCAGTATGGAGGAAAATGGAACCCAGATGATGGGACTCGCAGTACCTTCACTAACTTCCTGAGACCACTGCGAGCCATACAAATAACCGATAAAGACCAACCTTGATACACAATTCCTTTCTCAAATAACCTGGGCAGCACCGGGTCCCGAAGCTAGTAAATAAATAAAAGCTTTCACATAACCTGGGCATGGAGCTGTTGCAACAACTAGCAGCAGCTCTTTGGATTGGCTGAAGTGTCCCAACACACTTCAATGGCAGCATCATGAATAATGTGCTACAACAGTCCAAACGACTAAGACGTGTGTTATCATGGTCAGATCCTACATTGCAAGGAACGGAGACAGTGGCATGCAAGCCTCCACTGTGAACACATTCCTGGCCACGGCCAAGTACTGTGTTTCCAGGTTGAGAGCTGACCCAGGGAGGAATGTCATCCCATCCAACAGAGCCTGAATGGGATTGATCTGCCTTTTATTTGACCAAGAGCATCCCTGTCTTGTTTGGATTGAGTTTCAACTTAAAAGGCACTTCATTACTCCACTGCAAGTGGTAGGATGACATTTCTCTAGAGTTGCTTTCAAAAACAGGATGCAGAATCTAGAGTCCAACCTGGCGAAGGAACAAGGGAGAGAGACCTTCAGACTCTGTTCTGAGAACGCTCGAGTTTACTTGGAAGCTTATCAAGGATTCCTCGGCGAGAAGATCAATAACAGCAGACAGGGTTCCCAGAAAAGGCCGCTTGTCCGCGGCTGCCGATTCTCCCCTGAAATTTGCAACTCATAAAGTTCAGGTTGGCATGACGTTCAACGGATCTGGTCAACCTAGGCCCCATCTGCACTGCTACATAATCCAGTTTCAGAATGCATCATCATCATTATCTATATCAGGGGTCCTCAAACTAAGGCCTAGGCACCAGATACGGCCCTCCAAGGTAATTTACCTGGCCCACACTCAGGGTCAACCTATGTCTGAAATGACTTGAAAGCACACAACAACAACAGCCACAACCCTATCTCATCAGTCAAAAGTAGGTCCACACTTCCCATTGAAATACTAATAAGTTTATATTTGTTAAAATTGTTCTTCATTTTAATTATTGTATTGTTTTTAAGTGCTTTTTGAACTACAAATAAGATGTGTGCAGTGTGCAAAGGAATCCATAAATGTTTTTTTCAAATTATAATCCGGCCCTCCAACAGTTTGAGGGATTGTGATCTGGCCCTCTGTTCAAAAAGTTTGAGGACCCTTGATCTATATAAATAAAAATGTAATGTTCGTTTGTGGGATTAGCATAACTCAAAAACCACTGACATCAAATTTGGACACAACACACCTCTCAGGCCAACGAGTGACCATCACTCATAAATACACGGAAAAACACAGCAGAAAAGACGTTAAAAGGCAAAAAATTTAACAAATACATTACAACAAATGTGCAAAGCCACATATATACACAAACACACAAATACACACACACACATACACAGGTACTGTATATACACATACAAAACACATATACATAGACTGGGCCACAGCAAAGTGTGGCAGGGGACAGCAAATAATAATAATAATAATGATGATGATGATGATGATGTAATAATATTATTATTACGAGGATTTAAAGATCAAACTGCAAAGATTCTAGCACAAGCCAGTCAAGGGGGTCCCAGTAGTGATTGCCACACTGGATGCAGTGCCTCAAGACCTTGGCCTGCACTTAAATACAATCGGCACTGACAAGATTACTATCTGTCAGCTGCAAAAGGCCACCTTACTGGGATCTGCACGCATTATTTGCCTATACATCTCACAGTCCTAGACACTTGGGAAGTGTCCGACGTGTGATCCAACACAACACCCAGCAGAGTGTCTGCTGTGGACTCATCTTGTGGTGTTTCTAATAATAATAATAATAATAATAATAATAATAAAAACAACAACAACAACAGTCCGAGACACTTGGGAAGTGTCCGACGTGTGATCCAATACAACAGCCAGCAGAGTGGTCTTGTTTGTTGTGTAATAATCTCATTGTGTTTCTAATAACAATACCAATAATAATAATTTTTATTTATTTATTTATTTCATATCAAAATCATTGCATAAATTAGTATAAAAGTGATAAAAATGGCGCACAGGCAGCTAAATATCTTTTGACCAAAAACGGGCAACAGCAACGGCATTGTCTGTAGCCTCCAACAATTCCTCCTCCTTTTTTTAAAAAGCCATCTTCAGTTTCAGCTTTTCTCTCTTCTTTCCTATCAATTTAATGCCCCCCCCCTTTTTAACTAAAAATAACAAAATGTTCTTTTGTGAGCAATAAAAATCTATTATTATTATTTTTTTAAAAAGGAAGAATGTAGGCGGTGTGGTCTGCTTCCACATTATCCTTTTTCAAAAGATGAACACTGTTATTTTAACTTTACCAAAAGTGTTTTGGGGGCTTGGGCCACATATTAAGGTTGTTTCCCATCCACGGGGACTTTCCCTGTTCAAATCTCAGGGTAAAGAAGAGACGGAGCCCGGTCCTGATCCTGCCCAGACCTGCAGAGTAGCCAGAGGAATCCTTTTGTTCCCGTGCACACACTGCATGCGTGTGCATGTTGAAGCACACACACACCGTGCAAAACATTAAGGAAGGCGGGAATGAATTTATGCCAGGTTTTTTTTTTCTCTATAGAATGGGAGGAAGACATTTCACAAAAAATATGGCTTGCCTCTGAAAGACAGGCATGCTCTTGGAATGCATTGCTGTAGGAAAGAACCAGGGGTTTGTGCCCAAAGCCAAAACATTTTCTTTCTATGAGTCCACTGACAAGAACAGACATGATTTCCAAAATGTCTTCAGATGCTTCACAGAGGAGGGTGGCTCTCCGTTTTGCTTGGCTGCTTGAACACTCAACCTTTGCTAAGCTTCAGATCTATGACAATTACAATTTCCAAAATGGAAAAGTTTTTCTCTCTCTCTTCGTCAATCTGATTTCTCCCAGTTATGCCGTTATTTTAAAAAAATAAAATACACAGAACTTCAATCAGTTTAGTATTTGTCACAATCCACAACTCTCTTCTAAGATGGCCTCTCCAACTTCAGTTACAGCATTTTATATCTATATAAATAAAAATGTAATGTCAGTTTGTGGGATTAACAGTACTCAATAACCACTGGACGAATTGACACCAAATTTGGACGCAATACGCCTAACAACCCAATGTATGTCTTTCACTAAAAAAAAAATGATTTTGTCATTTGGGAGTTGTAGTTGCTGCGATAGTTCACCTACAATCAAAGAGCATTCAGAACTCCATCAACGATGGAATTGAACCAAACTTGGGAGTTATAATTTACCTATGTCAAGATGCCAAGGCTCTGCCTGTACCCAGGCAGAGATGAACCAAACAAACATTTATAGTTCACCTACAATCAAAGAGAATTTTGAACTCTACCAACAATGGAATTTAACCAAACTTGGTACACAAAGCTCCCATGACCAACAGAAAATACTGGAAGGGTTCGGTGGGCATTGACCTTGAGTTTTGGAGTTGTAGTTCACCTACATCCAGAGATCACTGTGGACTCAAACAATGAAGGATCTGGACCAAACTCTACACGAATACTCAATATGCCCAAATGTGAACACTGGTAGAGTTTGGGGAAAATAGAATCTTGACATTCGGGAATTGTAGTTGCTAGGATTAATAGTTCACCTACAATCACAGAGCATTCTGAATCCCACCAATGATAGAATTGGGTCAAACCTCCCACACAGAACCCCCATGTGGGCCACAGCAACGTGTGGCAGGGGATGGTTAGTATATTATAATTTATAATATTATAATGTAATACAATATAATACTGTCAGGTTTTACAATGTATTGTAATGTAATATAGCTGAGTCATGCACTGCTAATGGGCTTCTATTGGAAATGCTGAGTCATGCATTAACTGTATATAGAACTTCATTTGGGGAATGTGTTCTGGCCTAGTCCAGGTGATTGTGAATGATGTAATCCTGGGTCTGAGTTAAGTCAATGAGTTGGGAACCAATCAGAGATTGCTATGTGTAAATGAATTGTATATAAGGAAGTCATGTACAGTGTATATTTCTCTCCTTGTGCTGTGATGTTGTTCGTCAAAGGCTATATGTAATTAAAGATAATATATGATATTATAATTATATATTTTGTATTGCATGTAATATTACTAATAATATTACAATATAATGATATAGTACAATATAGTAATATATAATACTGATATTGTACTATGCTAATAATATAATATGTTGTATGTATATATATCTTGTAAGCCGCTCTGAGTCCCCTTCGGGGTGAGAAGGGCAGCATATAAATGCCGTAAATAAATAAATAAACAACAACAACAACCAACAACAGAAAACAGTTCCATCTTGTCTCCTGTGCTTTGCTAATAATATAATATATTGCATTTTGAAATGATATCTTGACAATTTATTTATTTATTATTTATTTACATTATTTATATCCCGCCCAACTCAGCCCGCAGGTGACTTTAAACAATTAATGTTTTTAAAAAACATGTGACTGTGGAGCAGAACAGACAACTCAGTTTGTGGGATTAACAGAACTCTGCATCTGTATGCTTGTCCACTGTGCTCTGCCTCATGTACAGAGGGAGAATTGTTGGAGGCTACAGACAATGCTGTTGCTGTTGCCCATTTTTGGTCAAAAGATATTTAGCCGCCTGCTCACCTTCTATTTTAACAGTTTTATACTCATTTATGCAGTGCTTTTGATACGAAATAAATAAATAAACAACAATGAATGCTGATATAACAGAAATAAACCACCTTGGACTACTCAAGATGTCTTTAAAAACCTGTGTGTGTGTATCTCTCACACACATGTACATATATACCTACCACACCCAAGGATCTTCTTTCATCGTGATGAAACTCAATTGCCTCTGGGGTTCAGGTGCAAGAATCCTCGTTCAATTTTGCTACAGCCTTTTGGCAACACGAGAAATCAACTTAACGTGTTGATTTTAAAGGAAGACAGGACAGAAAGCACGGCAGCAGAGCGCAATCCCAGCCAAATGGCACTAACTCATTGTTGTGAAAAGGACCTTTTTGACAGGCATTCTCCCTCGAAATGTTCACTCCATTGACTCGTTGCGATGCTGCGGTCCTTAGGCTTCTCAGCAACCTTTTCCATGGCTACAGCCAGTTTACTCCAGCAACCCCTCCTCTGTCATATCTACGAACGTACTGTCACTCTATTCCTCAGGGGACAGCGGATTACGCAAACTAAAACTGAAGGAGATGGTGAAGAATTCCTCACACTGTGTTCAAAGAGCAGTCCTCAACGGCTGTGCTTTCCTAGAGGGAAGTCTGTCCCGGAGCCGTTTCTCTTCACCATTTTTATCAATGGGTAAAGGGCATCCTCACCAAGTGCACAGATCATACAAAACTGGAAGGAGGAGTTCAGAATGCTCTTTGATTGTAGGAGAACTATAAATCCCAGCAACGACAACTCCCAAATGTCAAGGTCTATTTTCCCCAAACTCCACCAGTGTTCACATTTGGGCACATTGAGTATTTGTGCCAACTCTGGTCCAGATTCATCATTGTTTGAGTCCACAGTGCTCTCTGGATGAAGGTGAACTACAACTCCAAAACATAGAGTCAATGCCCACTAAACCCTTCCAGTATTTTCTGTTGGTCATGGGAATTATGTGTGCCAAGTTTGGTTCAATTCCATGGTTGCTGTAGTTCAGAATGCTCTGATTGTAGATGAACTATAAATCCCAGTAACTACAACTTTCAAATGTCAAGGTCTATTTTCCCCAAACTCCACCAATATTCTTGTTGTTTTTGATGTGTTGTTGGGCTTGGCCTCATGTAAGCCACTCTGAGTCCCTTGGGGAGATGGTGGCAGGGTATAAATAAATATTTTAATATTATTATTATCATTACTATTATCATCATTATTATTATTCACATTTGGGCATACAGTGTTTCCTCACTTATCAGGAAGGGGACTGAGGAAGAGTCTTTAAAAACACCTGTCTCTTGGCTGTTGCTTACTACATCTGCCTGCCACCTCAGGAGGAGAAGGAGGAAATCCTGCTGCTACTCTCCCCTCCCCAAGCCACCTAAGAGGAGAAAGGGGACTGAGGAAGAGACTTTAAAAACACCTGTCTCTTGGCTGTTGCTTACTACATCTGCCTGCCAATTCAGAAGGAGAAGGAGGAAATCCTGCTGCTACTCTCCCCTCCCCAAGCCACCTAAGAGGAGAAAGGGGACTGAGGAAGAGACTTTAAAAACACCTGTCTCTTGGCTGTTGCTTACTACATCTGCCTGCCACCTCAGGAGGAGAAGGAAGAAATCCTGCTGCTTCTCTCCCCCCCCCCCCCAAGCTAGCTAAGAGGAGGAAGGGGACAGAGGAAGAGACTTTAAAAACACCTGTCTCTTGGCTGTTGCTTACTACATCTCTCCCCCCCCCCCCCTCCAAGCCAGCTAAGAGGAGGAAGGGGACTGAGGAAGAGACTTTAAAAACACCTGTCTCTTAGCTGTTGCTTACTACATCTGCCTGCCAATTCAGAAGGAGGAGGAAATCCTGAGGGGGAGAGTGAAACCCCCTTCCACACTCCATTGTTGCCAGGAGCCGGCAACCATTCATAAACTGGGAGACAAAAAAACCCGCGAAATAGCGAGTCCACGAAGTAGCAAAGGAACACTGTATACCGTTTGCTCCTGCAGTGGGGAATGCAGCATTTATGACCCCTTGCACGCCATCCGCAAATCCCCATTGGCCTTCCCTGCACTTGCTTCTTCAGAAAGCTTTTAGTGTGAAGCAAAAGTGGGCTCCTTACAAGCACAGTCCCTGAGGGAAGGCATGGGTAAAAAGATGGGAAAAGGAGAAAGAAACAAAGAAAGATGAAGCCACGGTGCTCGCTCGACTGGCAGTTTCCAGGTTGCAGAGTTATGGGTTTTAAATAATTGAAATGCTGTAACAAATGCAAAAAAGCAGTGTCTCTGCAGTAGCCTTGCTGGAAACGTTTGACTCAGCAGACAGACAGTCTGGCCAAGACAGTGACATGCTCCCATTCAAGATCCCTTCGTGTCACTTTTGACGGAGGGCTTCTGTGCAAAAGAGTTGCAGTCGCTCTAATTGGTGCGGGCAAAATCCGGAGCTCTTGCAAAGATGGGCCTGAGAGTGAAAGGGAAATGCAAAGAGGAACCTTGCTACACCATATTATTAAATCTCTCTGCCTTTTTTGTTTTTTGTTTTTCTTTTTGCAGCCACTAGCACTCAGAAACCGTGACTCATTCTCACTCCGGGGAATCAGGAGAGTGGTTTGGAAGTCATGAGATTTTCAAATTAATGGTGCCTTGCAGGAGCCCTTTCAGTTTCATTAAGAATTTAAGAGCTGTGGCTTCAAAATGTTTAGCTTGAGCCGTAAAAAGTGGGGAGGGGGAGAGCAAAACGGAGAAAAAGACAGACCCCCCTAACTGTCTTCACATATAAACAAGCAGCATAGAGCTTCATGCATGGGGGGCGCAAGTGTGGGCGTCTTAAAGTCACCTGTCGATGTATGGCGGCCCCATTAATTTCATGGTTTTGTTTTTTTTCTAAGGCAGAGCATTTTCACATGTGGTTTGGGCAGAGGCGGCCCTAGGTAATTTTCAACGGTAAGCAAGCAGTATTTTTGCACGCACACACCCAACCAATCATTGATATATATATATATATATTCTGTTGGTCGTGGGAGTTCTGTGTGCCATATTTGGTTCAATTCCATCATTGGTGGAGTTCAGAATGCTCTTTGATTGTAGGTGAACTATACATCCCAGTAACTACAACTCGCATATGTCAAGGTCTATTTTCCCCCAAGGGCGCCTCAAGAGCACCCCTGGGTAAAATCAAGTATACTGCAAATGCTTACTTTGCGTAATGGCTTGAGCCACCCCTGGGTTTGGGCAGCCGTTAACACGAAATATATAGAAATGCGAGAGGTGGTTCATAAGGGTCACCAAAGACCATCAGAAAAAACATTTCTGATTTTCTTAGGGACCCCTTTGGCAAAATAGGTTGAAGATCTCTCCTCCTGCCCTTCTCTTCTTGTTTGGAAACAGACAGTGAATCCTCCCCCCCCCCCCCCCAAAAAAAAGCCCTCCTCCGCTGTGATTGGCAGCGTCTCAGCCAAGGGAAGGGCTGTTTCTGAGGCTCCAAGTGCGGAAGGGAGAGCGAGTGTGCTTGGCACATGGCAGCATGGTGCGCCCATGCGGACGAGGGAGAGCGTGCAAAGCTGGAGGGAGGCTCACGTCAGTGAGTTCCTTCAAGACATAGGGGTTCTGTAGGAGAAGTTTGGCCCAATTCTATCATTGGTGGGGTTCAGAATGCTCTTTGACTGTAGAACTATAAATCTCATCAACTACAACTCCTAAATGTCAAGGTCTGTTTTCACCTAACTCCATCACAATTTGCATTTGGGCATATTGAGTATTTGTGGCAAGTTTGGTCCAAATCCATCATTCTTTACCACAGTACTCCACGGATGTAGGAGAACTACAACTTCAAAAGTGAAGGTCAATGCCACCAAACCCATCCAGTATTTTCTGCTGGTCATGGGAGTTCTGTGTGCCAAGTTTAGTTCAATTCCATCATTGAACCGGGATTGTGGTGCAGCTGAATTAAGATCACTCTGACCACAAGGTCATGAGTTCGAAGCCAGCCCGGGTTGGAGTGGGTTTCCAACCAATTGTGTGTAGCCTGTTGTCGACCTTTGCAACCCGAAAGACAGTTAAGTTGCATCTGTCAAGTAGGAAAATAAGGTACCACCTTAAAGTATGGGGAGGCTAAATTAACTGATTTATGAGGCCATAAAAAAGACTCCAGCAAAGCATTCCAGTGGGGAAGCATGCGGGGAATGCGGAAGTGCTTCATCATTGTCGCAGATGGATGATGAAAGCGACAGCTCCCCTGGTGGCCAGAAAAAAATTAAATAGCCTCTGTGTATGTCTGTATATGTTTGTATGTAAAAAAATTGGCATTGAATGTTTGCCATATATGTGTACACTGTAATCCGCCCTGAGTCCCCTGCGGGGTGAAAAGGGCGAAATATAAAAGCTGTAAATAAATAAATAAATAAATAATCATCGGTGGGGTTCCGAATGCTCTTTGGTGAACTATAAATCCCAGCAACTACTACTCCCAAATGTCATGAAAAGAGCTCGGCATCTGGCCCAGCTGCAGAAATTAATGAGCAAAGATATAATGAGCAAATAGATAGATGAGAGGAGATCAGTCAAAACAGGAGAGCCAAACAGTGGCTTCGGCGTTCTGTCAGGTGCCAACAGAAAAGGATAAATTCTCAGCTAAAGCGAAACCAATTTCTGAATGCTAGTGACACATAGCTAACGAGGAGATACAAGTCCCAAGTTTAGGATATGTAGTCAGATGAAGCATCGTTTGGAATCAAGCTAACTTCTCAGATTCATGCTTAAATACTTCTTGTTTCATGGTTTTGGTTCTTGGATTCTATGTTTGCATTCCCATGCCTTGGATAAATGTTTCCTGATTTTCTGGATGTTATTAGAGAAGTGTTTTCATGGACTTTGCTGAACTTTACCCTGGACTAATTTGTTCCTGCTTATCTTCTTACCTAATTGGATTTACCTATTTCTTTAAAGTGCTTTTTACTTCGCTGCTTTTTAATTATCTTCAATAAAAGGATTGTTTTCCTATTCAACGTGTGGTGTTTAAAGTCAGAGGGCTTTCCCTGTCCTGGAGTGCAACAGGTGCCTTTAACTCTCTCGTAATGCGATATGCATATATAACATCCCTACTTTGTGGATTTTCACTTTTTCGCGGATGCTCCTTTTTTTTTTTTTTTTTTTTTCTTTTCCCAAGATGGCGCAGGAGCAGCACCCTCCTGTGTCCGCTCCCAAAGGGGACTAAAAAATTCTCCCCCGACCTCCCGACCAGACTTTTCTTCTCCACATCAAGTCCCATCGTGGGACTTGTGGAACTCCCAGGGAGGCACTGACAATTCGCAAACCTGCAGCGGGGACCTGATTTCGTCAATCTTAGCCTCGGCACGACTGTGAACCTCGGCCTCCAGCCGACATCTTGGAGGCGAGGCGAGCGGGGGCCTGCATCGGCGTCCCGGCAGAGAGCGATCCAGGAGCCGAATACCAACTGGCTCCTAGCTGCGGGACTCCCTTACCCGGCCGTGATTCCAGCTGGTAGAGACGGGTAAGCAGTGAGCCGATCGGGCCAAGCATCAGCCCGCGCCTTTCTTGCCCCCCCCCCCTTCGAACTGACTGCAGCTCCTTCCTCCGGCCCTTTCGCCGCACCGGGAAAGGGCCGTTGAGACAGCGCTAGGCCGCGCCGTTTTGCCCCCTCCCCCATCAATCGGGAGGGGCGAAGAGCGGGAGCCAGCTGATCGAGGCTCCTTTTCCCCGGCCCTTTCGCCGCACCGGGAAAGGGCCGTGAGAGTGGGTGCCAGGCTGCGCCGTTTTTGCCCCCCTCCCCCATCAATCGGGAGGGGCGAAGAGCGGGAGCCAGCTGATCGAGGCTCCTTCCTCCGGCCCTTTCGCCGTACCGGGAAAGGGCCGTTGAGAGAGCGCTGGGCCGCGCCGTTTTGCTCCCCCCCCCCCCATCAATCGGGAGGGGCGAAGAGTGAGAGTCAGCTCATCGAGGCTCCTTCTTCCGGCCCCTTTCGCCGCACCGGGAAAGGGCCACGAAAGTGCGCCAAGCCACGCCATTTTGCCCCCTTCCAACCGGGGGCGAAGAGCGGGAGCCAGCCCATCGAGGCGCCTTTCTCCAGCCCTTCGCCGTACCGGGAAGGGCCGTGAGAGAGCGCCAGGCCGCGCCATTTTGCCCTCCCCTCCTCCACCAATCGGGAGGGCGAAGAGCTGGAGCCAACAGAACGGGAGGGCTGAGAGAAGAGCACCAGGTCACTTTTGCCGCAGCGACAACGGAGGAGCTTGGAGTGTTGACAACATTTCCATCGACGTTGCTGTGACCCTCGCCATCTGACTCTTTTAATTTTATTTTATTTTATTTTATTTTATTTTATTTTTTATTTTCTCTACCTTCCTACTTTTCTTTTGGCTAGTTCCTTATAGTTATTTAGCTGTATGTTGTATGTTGTTATGTTGTATGTGTGCTGCTGACTTTATTAGGGGACGAAGATTAATAGGATTATATAGACAGGAATTGCATTAGAGGATTGGGATCGTATGAAAGGGATTTGATAGAAGTGGCCAGGAGAGCACTTGAGACTGACTGTGGTAAGCAAGTTGAGACATAGGAAGTGTGAATGGTAGCTGGATTTATATGCTTGTAGAAATTGTGAGAGTGAGTCTGAGCTGGTGAGAGTAATGTGGTGTGTTAGGGAATGATTGATTGTGACGGATGTTAGTTGTGTAAGGGAGCGTGTTAGGGTGTGTTAGAGAATGATTGATTGTGACGGATGCTAGTTGTGTAAGGGAGCTGGTAAGAGTGGACGGTTTTAATGGTTTGAGTGGTTCTAAGATAGACATAGGAATGGCTGAGACAGAGTCTCATGTGAAGGACGCCCTTTTGCACTTTTATGACCTCCTGAAGGAATCTTTTAATCATCTGCTGCTTCAACTTAAGATCCTAAATGAGAGAATGGACCATCTTTCTAGAGACTTTGTCTCTTTACCAGGAACTTTAGTGCAATCCGATCCTCCAAGGACAGATAATCCTTTGTGTGCGGACCTGGTTAAGGATTTGGGCTCTAGTGGGGAGAATGGCACCTTGGACCCTGGTGTGGAAGGAAGAATGGATGATGAGTTGACTGAGGGTGGGGGAGGGTTGGTGGGCAGTTATAGGAATGAGAACACCAGGGAGTGGCAGCAGCCTCCGATGGGCTCCCTGAGGACAACCAACAAGGTAACATCAGATCATATGGTTCAGCCAACCGCAGCTGGTGTTCAGGACCAACATCTCCTAACAGACAATTTTGCGGTGGACATTGCTGACCTGATGATAAACAGAGGCAGATGGACTTCTAGGAGGGCGGTTTGTGTTTCATTAGCCCAAATTCTAGGAAAGAGACCACGGGAAATAAGATTGGAGGCCATTACATGGCTGTGGAGGGACTATCAATCACCTGACCGTTCCTCGCGTCTTCTAATCACACCTGAAGACAACCAGTGGCTCGGCAAGCTAATGAAAATGCAACCTTGCCTAAAGAAATGGGGCATCACCATCAGAAGGGTAGTTGTAGACCCCTTCATCCGCCCCCTTCTTGACAGCGGGGTGACTTCTCGCTCGGTTCCATCAAGCCCCCGCGAGAATTCCATAAACACCTCCCCGGTTAGGGCTCCCCCTCCTGGTTTGTACCAATTTGAGACCCCATCTGCCCCTGTTGTCCCTTCACAATTCAAGACCCCATCTACCCCAGCTGTTTTTGCACAATCAGCCACTCTCTCTCGCCCAAGGACACTCCCCCTATTCAGTCCACTTAGCTCAGTTACTGACTCTCCGCCCACTCCATCATCGGAAGCATCCCTATCTAACATCCAAGGGAGACTATACTCCAGCATCACTTCTTCCGAGAGTTGACTAGCCACAGGTTCTAACCAGGTGGGAGGAGGGGGGGCTGAGGAGGTGGGTTCCATCCAAGTCGTGTGGGGGAGGAGACTCGTGGGTTACCATCACCCCAGGGAGAAGCGCAACAGAGTTCTTGCGACCCTGGAGAAGGTAGGAAGTGGTAGGCGCCATGGCAGTCCCCTCGGTCTGAAGGTCCTGCTGATCAACGCCAGATCCGTTAATGGTAAGACCTCTGCCATTCAGGATTTGATCCTGGATGAGAGAGCGGATCTGGCATGCATCACAGAAACCTGGTTGGATGAGCTGGGGGGAGTAAATCTCTCCCAGCTGTGCCCACCGGGTTTCGGGGTGCATCAGCAGGCCAGACAAGGGGGGCGGGGAGGAGGGGTCGCAGTGGTCTTTCGGCAATCCATCGCTGTGGCCAGATGCGCTGTACCGCAAGCACCTGGGTTTGAATGTGTCCACCTGAGGGTGGGGAACCGTGACAGTGTGGGGCTTCTGCTGGTGTACCGTCCACCCCGCGACCCAGTAGTTTCCCTGTCTGAGCTAGCGGAGGTAGTTTCTAATTCGGCCCTGATCTCCCAGCACTTGGTGGTGTTGGGAGATTTTAACATTCATGCTGAGACTTCCTTGTCAGGCGCAGCTCAGGACTTTATGGCCGCCATGACGACCATGGGACTGTCACAAATTATATCAGGACCCACCCATCAGGCTGGACACACTCTTGACCTAGTCTTTGTAGCGGACAGTGGAATGATCAGAGTGGAAGAACAAAACATCCTTCCAGTGTCATGGTCAGATCATTATCTGGTTAGCTTTAGGCTTGCTGCGACCCCTAACCTCCGCAGGGGTGGAGGACAAATTAAGATGGTCCGCCCCAGGAGACTGATGGATCCGGATGGTTTCCTGAGGAATCTTGGGGTTCTTCCTGCCATGGAACCTGGCGATCCTGTTGACGCCTTGGTCGATCTTTACAACAAGGAGATGTCCAGGGTGATAAATACGATCGCTCCCGAACGCCCCATCTCGCTGCGTCATGACAGGCCGTCTCCTTGGTTTACCGGGGAGTTGGTTGTGATGAAGCACACGAGAAGGGGGCTAGAGCGCAAGTGGAGGAAATCTCGGGACGTGTCTGATCAAGCACGGGCTAAGGCCTCTCTTAAGGCATACTCCGTGGCTATACGGGCGGCCAGGGAATCTTTCACGACCGCCCGGATAGCGTCTGCAACAAATAGGTCATCAGAACTGTTTCGGGTTGTTGGGGAGCTCCTTCACCCACCTGTGGTGGAGGAGACCCCTGACGACCCAGCAGCTCGGTGTTGCGATTTCGCACACCACTTTGCAGGCAAGGTTGCCCAGATACGTCTTGAGCTTGACTCCAATTCTATCGCAGTGCCAGGGGAGGTGACCGAGGCATCTGCTTGTCCAAGTTTGTGGGATTCTTTTCGGCTTGTTCCTCCTGAGACCGTGGGGGAGGTTCTTGGGGCGGTGAGGGCGACCACCTCGGCTCTTGACCCTTGCCCATCCTGGCTTATTAAATCTGCCAAGGAGGGGTTGGTTGATTGGTTTGTGTTGATCATCAATGCATCGTTGGAGCAAGGGACCTTTCCATCCAGCTTGAAACAGGCTGTGGTTCGTCCACTCCTGAAGAAGTCATCCCTTGACTCTACGGTGCTGAACAACTACAGACCGATTTCCAACCTCCCTTTCTTGGGTAAGGTGCTGGAGCGGGTGGTTGCCCTCCAGCTCCAGAGCTTCCTGGATGACATCAATTACCTGGATCGGGCACAGTCTGGTTTCAGGCCTGGTCATGGCACCGAGACAGCCTTGGTCGCCTTGGTGGATGACCTCCGTAGAGGACTGGACCGGGGGAGTGTAACCCTGCTGGTCCTCTTGGACATCTCAGCGGCTTTCGATACCATCGATCATGGTATCCTTCTGGGTCGGCTCTCGGGGATGGGCCTTGGGGGCACGGTTCTATCGTGGCTCCGGTCCTTCCTGGAGGGACGAACCCAGATGGTGAAGCTGGGAGATGCCTGCTCGGACCCCTGGCCTTTGACCTGTGGGGTCCCGCAAGGCTCTATTCTATCTCCCATGCTTTTCAACATCTACATGAAACCGTTGGGAGAGGTCATCCGGAGTTTTGGAGTTGGGTGCCATCTCTACGCAGATGACGCACAACTCTACTACTCTTTTCCACCTAATTCCAAGGAGGCCTCTCGGGTGCTAGACGAGTGCCTGGCCGCTGTGTCTATCTGGATGAGGACGAACAAGCTGAAGATCAATCCCGACAAGACAGAGGTCCTCCTGGTTGATCGTAAACCAGACCGGGGTATAGGGTGGCAACCTGTGTTGGACGGGGTTACACTCCCCCTGAAGCCACAGGTCCGCAGCTTGGGAGTCCTCCTGGATTCATCGCTTACGCTTGAGGCTCAGGCGTCGGCGGTGGCCGGGGGGGCTTTTGCACAACTGAGACTTGTGCGCCAGCTGCGTCCGTACCTCGCGAAGGCTGATCTGGCCGGGGTGGTCCATGCCTTAGTCACCTCTAGATTGGACTACTGCAATGCGCTCTACGTAGGGCTGCCCTTGAAAACGGCTCGGAAATTCCAACTGGTTCAACGGGCAGCAGCCAGGATGTTAACTGGGGCCCCTTACAGAGAGAGGTCAACCCTCCTGTTCAAGGAGCTCCACTGGCTGCCGTTTATTTACCGAGCCCAATTTAAGGTGCAGGTGCTTACCTACAAAGCCCTGAACGGTTTGGGACCATCCTACCTTCGAGACCGCATCACAGTCTACGAACCCACACGCTCGCTCCGGTCATCAGGAGAGGCCCTGCTCGTGATTCCACCCGCCTCACAGGCGCGTTTGGTGGGGACGCGGGACAGGGCCTTCTCTGTGGTGGCCCCCCGCCTCTGGAATGCCCTCCCGAAAGATCTCAGACAGGCCCCCACCTTGGCGGTTTTTAGAAAAAACCTGAAAACCTGGCTATTCCAACGTGCCTTCTCAGATTAGGAACCCCACTATCAAAGCCCAGAAGCACTTTAGTAGAGTCAAGACCATTCTCAACGCACACCGCACTTTTACTTTAATCTCATATCCCCCGACACTTTTTCAGCACTTTTAACCCTGTACCCCACTCCAGCCGGCTCAGTTTCTTTTTAATATGTCCTGTTGTATTGTGTATTGCCACTGTTCTCTGCTTTAACTGTTTTATTTGCTATGTTTTGTATTGTTGTATTGTTGTATTGTGTTGTGCTGGGTTCCGGCCTGTTGTAAGCCGCATCGAATCCCTTTGGGAGATGCTAGCGGGGTACAAATAAAGTTTAATAATAATAAAATAATAATAATAATAATGTAACACCCGCAATAAGTGAGGGAAGACTATACAGGACTAAAGGGAATCTCATCTTACTCCAACCAAAGGCAAGAATGAACTCTTGACACAGGGAAACCTACCAATATGAAACCTACGGATACCCCTGAATCTAGGAGATAGAAACATGCTCTTCTGGACTATTTGTTGGGAGATGGATATCAGTTCGAATCTGCTTAGCCATGAAGCAACCTTGCACAGTTTTGTGCAACACACTGCTTTGGTTTAGCATGACTCATTAAGGCTGTTCTGATTTAATCGAGATATGCTGCAACCCAACCTGGTGCAAAGAAAGACTTTGCTCCCAAGTCCCTGGTTCAAACCCTGTTGTCTCAAGTAATTCCAGGGAAAGTTACCTATCGGAAAACCTGGAATGCTGCTGAATAAGTTGCTGAACCAGAAGTCTGACTTGATACAAAGGAAATGCACGTCTGGAGATTACGTCTTTGACAACAAAAAGTTGGTTGGCGAAGGAGGAATATGTACAAGTTCCGACGCCACAAAAAGTTTGACATTTTATCCAAAACTAGCCGTCCCTTGACACACGTTGCTGTGGCACAGTCTGTGTATGTGTTTTGTGTGTATATATATTTGTGTATATCTATATCTATATAATAAAAGTGAATGTTTGTATGTATGTATTATGCGGAGCGTGGAAGGGCGGAAGTGTATGTGGCAGCTTTCTGATTGGCTCTCACTTTCATAGGCGACGGACCTGGACCAAACTTAGCACACATAACCCCCATGATGCATTTTATGTCCTGGTGTGGTTTTGGAGTGGACAGACAACGGGCTATGGGATTTGTAGTACTATGGGATTTGTAGTACCACTGTGGTCCTCAACAAAGATCGATAAAGACCAAACTTGGCACACAGAGCCCCCATGACCCACTCTACGTCCTACTGCAGTTTTGATGTGTGCGGACAATGGATGATGGGACTTGAAGTACCTCCACTCACTTGCCAAGACTGCTGCGATCCTCATCCAATGACTGATCAAGACCAAACTTGGGGAACATAACCCCCATGACCGCCTTTATGTGCCAGTGAGGTTTGGGGGAGGATGGACAATGGATGATGGGATTTGTAGTCCTTTCAAACCACTGCGGCCCCCAACAAAGACCGATAAAGACCAAACTTGGCACACAGAGGCTCCATGACCCACTCTACATCTTGGTGCAATTTGGAGGAGGATAGACCACAGCTGATGGGACTTGAAGTACCTCCACTCACTTTCTGAGACTACTGTGACCCTCATCCAATGACTGGTTAAGACCAAACTTGGCACACAGAGCCCCCGTGACCCACTCTCCATTCTGATGCAATTTGGAGGAGGATGGACCACAGATGATGGGACTCGCAGTACCTTCACTAACTTCCTGAGACCACTGTGAAACATATAAATAACTGATAAAGACCAACCTTGAGACACAATTCCTTTCTGAAATAACCCAGGCAACACTGGGTCCCCAAGCTAGTGTGTATATATGTGTGTTTGTATATAAACATACACACTAGCTGTACCTGTTGCTGTGGCCAATCTTCCCTCCCTTTTTCTCTCCTTCCTTCCCTCCCTCTTTTTCTTTCCCTTCTTCTTTCTTCCTTCTCTACCTGTTTCTTTTCTTGCTTCCTTTGCTCTTTGGTTCCATCCTTCCTTGTCTCCTTCCTTCCTTCCCTCCCTCTTTCACTCTTTTGTTCCTTCTCTCCTTCCTTCCCTCTTTCACTTTTTATATCCTTCTCTCCTCCTCTACCTTTCTTTCTTTCCTTCTCTCCTTCTTTCCCTCTTTCTCTCCCTCCTTCCCTTCTTCCTACCCTCTTTCTGCATATGAGTTTTGTATGTGCATATGTGTGTGTATATATTTCTGAATATATTTGTCTATATTTGTATATATGTGAGTTTGTGTACATATGTGGTTTTGTTCATGCATAGTAATGTACATTTTGTTTTTTGGCTTTTTAAGTCCCTTCCATTGTGTTTTTCCGTGTTTTCATGAGTGATGGTCACTCACTGGCCTAAGAGGTGTCTTGTGTCCAAATTTCGTGTCAATTTGTCCAGTGGTTTTTGAGTTAAGTTAATCTGACAAACGAACAATACATTTTTATTTATATAGAGTAACAATACACACAGAGTGTTCCCTCATTTATCACGGGTGTTCCGTTCCAGGACCACCCGTAATAAGTGGAAATCCACGAAGTATGAATGCTATATTAATTTTAATATTTATACATTATTTTAACATAATGTATAAATATTAAAATTAATATAACATCCCTACTTTATGGATTTTTTTCACCCACACTTCTTTACCCGCCACAAAGGCGGCCACCTCTGGCCACCACTCGGCCGGGTTCTGCGGAGGCCAGGAAGGGCAGAGGGAGTCCCACGCCGCACACTAGCCGCGAAACAGTGAATCCGCATAAAGCGAACCGTGAAATAGCGAGGGAACACTGTATTCTATTTCACCACACCATCCACAATCATAATCTGGAGCAAACTTGGCACAAAGAACTCCCGTAACCAACAGAAAATACTGGAAGGGTTTGGTGGACATTGACCTTGAGTTTGGGAGTTGTAGTTCACCTACAATCAAAGAGCACTGTGGAGTCAAACAATGATGTATCTGGACCAAACTTGGCATGAGTACTCAATATGCCCAAGTGTGAACTTTGTTGGAGCTTGGGGAAAATAGAGCTTGACATTTGGGAGTTGCAGTTGCTGGGATATATAGTTCACCTAGAATCAAAAAACATTCTGAATCCCACCAACAATAGAATTGGGTCAAACTTCCTACACAGAACCCCCATGACCAACAGAAAATACTATGTTTTCCGATGGTCTTTGGTGACCCCTCTGACACCCGCTTGTGACCCCCCAGGTTGAGAAACGCTGGCCTAAAACGTCACAAGTACATTTTCGTTCCATGATATGTGAGAGGGTAGTTTATGCTTTCAATTTCACATCTGTTCAGACCTAAGAATGGGCTCTTCTTTACATAAGTTCATTCCCCAGCCCTTCATTCTTCTTTTTGTTTCTGGGGAATCCCATTAGGCTAAAGACGGTTCACGTCAGTAAATCCACATCCACTAGAAACAGCAGAGAATGGCTGGTATCTCACCGATTCTTCCTACACACACTTTGCAGAAGGAGCATCTTGGGAATTAATCCCTGGCCAGGAAAAAAAAGAAGGCTCTGAGACCATCTGCTGTGTATGGCCGAGGTCACACAATTCAACTTGCTTTGGAACACATTTAAATAAGACAAGCCCTACTCTCATTTGTTAAAGTGTTTTTTGAGCTCAGCTGTGATAGAAATCAGAAGTAATCATGACTCTACCAAACATATTGAACATATAGGATCAGGTACATCTACATGGCAGAACTGATGCAATTTGAGTCCACATTAACAGCCAGCCAGGGTTCGATGCTATGGAATCATAGGAGTTGTGGTTTGGGGTCTGTCAGAAATATAGAAATTAATGAGGTATTTTTAATTACAAAAATGTGAGTCAAGCACTGAAAGGGTTAAATGGATCCCATGACTCAGGAAAAGCTGCAGTTCGTAGCTTAGTAGCCGCCCTCAGTCTGAGAGAGGTCTCTGTGGGAGAAAGGCCTCAATCTAAGACAGGCCTCAGTGTGAGAAGGCCTCAGTAGGCCTCAGTATGAGAAGCCTGGTGTAAGAAGCTTTGGTGAGAGAAGCCCCAGGTTTAAGGCCATAGTGTGTGATGGCTGCTGTGTGTAAAAACATACTGTGTAAAGCTCCTTGGGTGGAGTGCAAATATTTGAAATCTATATATATAATAAAAGAGAATGTTTGTATGTATGTATGTATGTATGTATGCAGAGGGCGGAAAGGAGGAAGGGAGGAAGAACAGAAGTGTATGTGGCAGCTTTCTGATCGGCTGCCACTGTGGTATTATTTGCATATGGTCACTGATTGGCCAGCCTCAACATTCTAACCTTCTCAAGTGGCTGAGAGGGGAAAGGAAATTTGCATATGGTTTCTGATTGGCCAGCCTCAACATTCTAACATTCTCAAGTGCATGACAGAGGAAAGGAAAGGGCCTGAGGGATTTGCAGTACCTTCACACACTTTCTGTGACCACTGTGACACTCATACAATGACTGATCAAGCCCAAACTTAGCACACAGTGCCCGCATGACTCATTCTCCATCCTGGTGCAGTTTGGAGGAGGATGGACCACAGTTGATGGGACTCGCAGTACCTTCACTAATTTCCTGAGACCACTGCGAGCCATATAGATAACTGATAAAGACCAACCTTGATACACAATTCCTTTCTCAAATAACCCGGGCAGCACCGGGTCCCCAAACTAGTAATAAATAAATAAATAAATATGTTGGGATGCAGGCGAAATATCAGGAGAGAATGCTTCTGGAACATGGTCATATAGCCTGGAAAACTCACAACAACCTATTGATTCTGGCCATGAAAACCTTCAAATAATACATTTTTCCATTTTAATTTTAGGACTCGACAGTATGCCACCTTTCCAACTTAAATGCCCAGCTTGCCCTGAGACTGCAAATTATCTTTTTTGCCTCTGAAGATCTGCACTGCAAGGATGTTCTCAAAATGGCAGGCAGTCAGACCACATCGGAGCAAAGACACGTGCATCCAATGCGCTGCAGACGCCTGACCCAAATAAGTAGGAAAATAACAGATTTGGGAAGGGGGGGGGGGAATTCTCCATTTATTCTTAGAAGAAAACGAATGCAATTCGTAAGATGTAAAAAGGCACAATTTACATCTTCGGCAGAATTTGTAAAAAAAAAAAAAAGAGAGAGAGAGATCTTTATGAATGGGGAATCAGAAGCATGAGGGCCAAATGTGCAGAGAGAGAGAGAGACACCCAGGATTTAACAATGTTACTAAAAAAAAATCACAGTTTTGATCGCTTGAACGAGTGAAAGGGGCTTCACAAATTTACAACAAAACTGTCAAGCAATTAAGGCAAGGCACTTTGCACATGAACTTTAACTGCTAATTAAAAGCCCTAGCTTAATTGCCTGAATTTGCATAGCGTTCCATTCAAGGCATCACTGATTTGGGTAACACATGCACTCAACACTCCTCTCAGGATAAAGCGAGAGATCGCAGGTAAACACAAACAGGAGGACCCCAGCCAGAGGCGGAGATTCCCAGGAGAGAACGGGAAGAGGGAAGGACTCTTCTCCATTCAGCAGCCTTCGCTCTCCCACAGACTCCACCATTTTTTGTTTTACGTTCTGGGAAGCATTCTTTGCAAAGTTTCTGCAGGTGCAAAAGCCAAATGTGGAGCGACACATTGCAAGCTGCTAATGTTTAAGTACTTTTCCTCTACCACCATAAACATCTCCCACCGGAAGTCTTCCTTCGCTATCTTTTATATAGATTAAAATGTAAAGTTCGTTTGTGGGTTTAACAAAACTCAAAAACTGCTGGGCAAATTGACCCCAAATTCGGACACAAGACACCAGCCGAAGTAATCTATGTCCTTCGCTCAAAAAAACAAAAAAAATTAACCGAAAAGAACTTAAAACCCCCCAAAGCCAAGAATACATAACAGCGCATGCACGAATGTCCTGTCCCCCCCTCCCACGCAAAGGAAAATCCGTTGCAAGCTGGCAATCCCTGCTGGCACCGAGTGAGGCTTAGCCATGGGTTCAGGCTGTGGCTCAGGCACACACAGTAGAACGGATGCAGTTTGGCCCCACTTTTAACTCAATCCGAGGGGGTTCTGGGAGCTGTACTGGGAGCTGTACCTTGCTGAAGTCATCTCTGCCTAGGAGGTCTGGTTCCCTGCCAAACTACAGATCCTAGGATCCCACAGCAGCGAGCTGTGTTTTTGGGCCTACCATCCTCTGCCACGCCGAAGCCTCGTGTGAGCCCTCCTTACCTCCCTCCCAGTCTCTGTTGGCCCCACCAAACAGGGACCCCCTTCTTCTTCCCCGATGAGGCAAGTCGGTGGCTGCTCCATGCGGGCATCGTTTGTCAGACTTCACCTTCTCTTGCCTAGGCACTGACAGGAAGGGAGCTTTACAGCCCTAAGCCTTGCTGGGCCCGGCAGGGGTGGGAGGTCTTTGCTCACCCAGCACTGGCCCCTTCTTTCTGCCGAAGCTTCAGGGCACCTTTCATGTGACCCCGCCTGTGTGCCCAACCTGCAAATAGATGGGAAGGCGCCCCGCAGCCATGGCAGAAAAAAGAAGGGGCGATGCTGGGTGAATGAGGCCTGCCTCAAAAAGCGGCTCCCGCCTGCCCCACGCCTGGCCCAGCAAGGCTGAGGGCTACAGCAAGGCTCCCTTCCTGCCAGTGCCCAGGCAAGAGGTAGAGAAGGGAAGGAAGGAAAGAGGGAGAGAAAGAAAGAGGGAGGGAAAGAAAGCAAGAAAGACAGAAGGAGGGATGGAAGCAAAGAGCAAAGGAAGGAAGGAAAGAAAGAGGAAGAGAAGGAAAAGAAAAGAAAAGAAAAGAAAAGGGGGTAGGGAGGAAGGAAAGAAAAAAAGGAAGGAACGAAGGAAAGAGGGAGAGAAGAAAGGAAAGAAAGAGGATGGGAAAGAAAGCAGGAAAGAGAGAAGAAGGTATGGAAACAAAGAGCAAAGGGAGGAAGGAAAGAAAGAGGAAGAGAAGGGGAAAAAAAGAAAAGGGGATAGGGAGGAAGGAAAGAGAGAAGGAAAGGAAAAAAGGAACGAAGGAAGGAACGAAGGAAGGAGGGAGAGAAGGAAGGAAGGCAAGAGAGAAGAGGGGGGGAAGGTTGGCCACAGCAACGCGTGGTGGGTACAGCTAGTAACGTTTAAAAAGGTGGATATTTTGTATGGCCCTATCTGCATGCAAGGACAGAGACATCCCTTCCACTCATTCCTACAAAACGGAGCCATTTTCCAAGTAACATTACCATTTTCCCATCTGAAATCGTCCCTCAGGATGTTGTTGTTTATATGTTCAGCCATTTCCAACTCTTTGTGACCTCATGGACCAGCCCAGTCCAGAACTTCCTGCCGACCGTGGCCACCCCCAGCTCCTTCGAGGTCAAGCCAGTCACTTCAAAGACAACATCTATCCATCTTGCCCTTGGTCGGCCCCTGCTCCTTTTTCTTTCAATTTTCCCCAACATCATTGTCTTCTCTCTGGGCACTGCCTGACCAATTAGCTTCATTCATCTTATTCTACAGTTGGCATACATGTTAACTGACTCCTTGCATGCTCCAACATATCTGACTTTCACTGGTTTCTATCATATCAAGATAGGCATCTCCCAAAGGTAAAATGGGCAAGGAGCCTACAGGTCATCTCTGCTGCCTATTCTCTTGTTCTCTGGCATTCTAGAACCCATGGCCTTCTTGTTAACAAACTCCTCTTGCTCTACAAGACTAGGAACGTGGGCTTATAAAAGAAACCTGCCTATGCCTGAACAAAAATGTAACAGTATCCAAAAGTTCTAGGCTCAGCCTGCTTTCTATCATATCAAAAATAGGCATCTCCCAAAGGTAAAATGGGTCATCTGTGCTGCCTATTCTCTTGTTCTCTGGCATTCTAGAACCCATAGCCCTCTTGTGAATAAGACTAGGAACTTGGGCTTATAAGAGGAACCTGCCTCTGCAAGGGAGGAAGCCCGAGGCTCAACCAGCTGTCAGTAGGAAGCAGGGCTGCCAACCTTCTCCAAAAAAGAAAAGGCTTGCCGTGCCAACTCCACAGTTACACAGCTCGCATGGCTACCCTTCAGATCTTCTCAGCGGAACAAAAGAACGAGAAGAGCCACATAAAAGGCTCTGATTACATCTCAAGTCTTGATTCAGATATAATTCTAATATAAATCAAGAGCAGCGCCGTTTGAAGCTGACAGCGTTGTGCCACCCTTTTCAGATTGGCATGAGAGCAATGTGGCTTTCACTCTCTTGGAGAAATGAACTCGGCGTTTGCGGAAAGCGCCGTTGCCCTTTAATCTGCCAGCAGGCAAGAACATGACTTTTCTTTCTGAGCTTCAAAGCACTCCCGTTTTCCAGCAATCTGCAGGTTAAAACTCTGGCCTTTGGAACCGATAGAGCTGATGGGTTAAGAAAGAAAACAGCTTGCCCTGGATCAGCATTTCTCAATCTGAGGGTGAAAAGTGCTGGGGGGGGGGGGTCGCGAGAAGGGTGTCAAAGGGGTCGCCAAAGACCATCACAAAACACAATATTTTCTGTTTATCATGGGGATTCTGTGTATGAAGTTAGGCCCAATTCTATCGTTGGTGGGGTTCAGGATGCTGTTTCTGAAATTTGAAGCAGGGAGGGGAGAGCAGGCGTGCTCGGCGCATAACAGCGTGGTTGTGCATGTGCAGTCAAGGAAGAGCGTGCGAGGCTGGACTGAGGCATGGGGATTACATGTGGGGAGTTTGACCCAATTCTATCGTTGGTGGGGTTCAGAATGCTGTTTCTGAAACTCCAAGAGGGGAGGGAAGAGCAGGCGTGCTTGGCGCATAGCAGCGTGGTGCACATGAGCAGGCAAAGAAGAGCGTGCGAGGCTGGAGTGAGGCATGGGGATTACATGTGGGGAGTTTGACCCAATTCTATCGTTGGTGGAGTTCAGAATGTTGTTTCTGAAATTCCAAGCGGGGAGGGAGAGCAGGCGTGCTTGGCGCATAGCAGCGTGGTGCACATGTGCAGGCAAGGAAGAGCGTGCGAGGCTGGAGTGAGGCATGGGGATTACATGTGGGGAGTTTGACCCAATTCTATCGTTGGTTGGGGTTCAGAATGCTGTTTCTGAAACTCCAAGCGGGGAGGGGAGAGCAGGCGTGCTTGGCGCATAGCAGCGTGGTGCACATGTGCAGGCAAGGAAGAGCGTAAGAGGCTGGAGTGAGACAGGAGGATTCTATGTAGGAAGTATGGCCAAATTCTATCGTCTGTGGGTTTCAGAATGCTGTTTCTGAGATTCCAAGTGGGGAGGGGAGAGCAAGCGTGCTTGGCGCATAGAAGCGTGCTGCGCATGTGTGGGCAGCGAAGAGTGTACGAGGCTGGATGAGACATGGGGATTCTGTGTGAGACATTTGGCATAATTCTATCTTTAGTGGGGTTCAGAATGCTGTTTCTGAAACTCCAAGCAGGAAGGGGAGAGCAGACGTATGGCACGCATGTCAGGGCAAGGAAGAGCGTGTGAAGCTGGAGTGAGGCATGGGGATTCTGTGTGGCCCAATTTTATTGTCAGTGGGGCTCAGAATGTTCTTTGATTGTAGGTGAACTATAAATCGCAGCAACTACAACTCCCAAATGTAAAGCTCTATTTCCCCCAAACTCCAGCAGCATTTACATTTGGGTATACTGAGTATCTGTGCCACGTTTGGTCCAGATCAATCATTGTTTGAGCCCCCTGTGGCGCAGTGGATTAAACCCTTGTGCCATCAGGACTGAAGACCGACAGGTCACAGGTTCGAATCTGGGGAGACTGCGGATGAGCTCCCTCTGTCAGCTCCAGCTCTCCATGCGGGGACATGAGAGAAGCCTCCCACAAGGATGGTAAAACATCAAAACATCCGGGCATCCCCTGGGCAACGTCTTTGCAGACGGCCAATTCTCTCACACCAGAAGCGACTTGCAGTTTCTCAAGTTGCTCCTGACACGACAAAAAAAATTGAGTCCACAGTGCTCTCTGCATATAGGTGAACTACAACTCCAAAACTCAAGGTCAATGCCCACCAAACCCTGTTACAGTAAGTTGTAGTGGGATCAAGTGTGCGTTGAAGAAAAACCTTATGATGTTAATTATTATGTACAGCTGGTAAAGTAGGTCAGCCAGCAAGTTTGGGCCACACCCGGTATAACTGTTTGGATTTTAGAATACAGTTTGGAGAAACCATGCACTACTCTGAGGAAGAAAAGCAATATGCTGTAATGCTGCTATGCTCTAACAGCGATGCTCTTTGCTATGGTGGAAGAGCTATTTATTCTGCAACCTCGCCAGGATTCAAATTTGGGCTTTTCGGGTATTTGTGCCAAATTTGGTCCAGCGAAAATACATCTTGCATCTCAGATATTTACATTAGAGTTCATAACAGGAGCAAAATGACAGTTCTGAAGTAGCAATGAAAATAATGTTATGGTTGGGGGGGGGGGGGGCACCACAACATGAGGAACTGTATTAAGGGGTCACGGCATTGGGAAGGTGGAGAGCCACTGCCCTAGATGCCTTACAAAGAGGGGCATTCCTTTGGGGAGAGCCTGGCTGCCTGCCTTTCTTTCTTTCTTTCTGTCTCCCTCCCCGCTCAATCCATCTGGGACCCTGCTTCCTCCCCCTCGCACAAGAAGCTCATTCAGCAAAAGGGAAGTCCCACAATGCACTGCACCCAAGCTGGGCCAAGACTGGAAGGGGAAAGGAGGAGGAGGAGGGGGAGAGCAAAGTTGAAGAATGCATCCAAATGAGCAGGGAAGAAGGGGGAGGGGGAGGCAGCCAAACCGGCATTGGCAAGCTCATCCTCTCAGGGATTCTTTTTGGACGTGGTTGCCAAACCTCTATAGAAAGCGGAGATGGGCACCAGCAGAAGGAGGAAGAGTTTTCCAAGGAGGCCAAGTCAGACTGTGGGGAGATCCTCACAGCAACCCGATGCAGAGGATTTCACCCAGTGGCGCCTTGCTGGAAAAACCTATTTTTCCAGAGGTCTGCACGCACTCTGGGTAACATAACGGCCGATGTGCCCACAACTCAAAGGAAGAGAATCTCAAAACCACTGGAGAAGCCATTGAAATCCACAAGAATGTGGGCAATTTCAACAGAAAGGAAGAAAACTAAGAAGGAGGGAGAAGAGAAAGAGAAGTCGGAAGAGGAGAAGGTGAATAAGGAGGAGGAGAAAGAAGAGAATGAGGAGGGAGGAGGGATAGAGAAGGCGGAAGAGGAGAAGGTGAATAAGGAGGAGAAAGAGAGAGAAGAGAAAGGAAGGTAAATAAGGAGGAGGAGAAAGAGGAAGAAGAGAAAGAGGAGGGAGTAGAGAGAAAGAGTAGGCGGAAGAGGAGAAGGTGAATAAGGAGGAGGAGAAAGAGGAATAAGAGAAAGAGGAGAAATAGGAGGGAGAAGAGAAAGAGAAGACAGAAGAGGAGGAAGTGAATAAGGAGCAGGAGAAAGAGGAAGAAGAGGAGAAATAAGAGGGAGAAGAGACAGAGAAGGCATAAGAGGAGGTGAATAAGGAGGAGAAAGACAAAGAAGAGAAAGGAAGGTGAATAAGGAGGAGAAAGAGGGAGAAAAGAAGGTGAATAAGGAGGAGAACGAGGGAGAAAAGAAGGTGGAGAAGGAGGAGAAAGAGAAAGAAGAGAAAGTGGAGGGAGTAGAGAAAGAGAAGGCGGAAGAGGAGAAGGTGAATAAGGAGGAGGAAAAAGAGGAAAAAGAGAAAGGAAGGTGAATAAGAAGAAGGAGAAAGAGGGAGAAGAGAAAGAGGAGAAATAGGAGGGAGAAGAGACAGAGAAGGTAGAAGAGGAGGAGGTGAATAATGAGGAGGATAAAGACAAAGAAGAGAAAGGAAGGTGAATAAGGAGGAGAAAGAGGAAGAAGAGAAAGGAAGGTGAATAAGGAGGAGAAAGAGAAAGAGGAGAAATAGGAGGAAGAAGAGATAGAGAAGGAGAAAGAGAAGATGAATAAGGAGGAGGAATTTGAAGAAGAGAAAGAGGAGAAGTAAGAGGGAGAAGAGAGGAAAACCTGCCTACCAGTATTTAAAAAACTCAAAAATCATAACAGCAAATAAACACTAAAAAAAGGGGAAATTCCAGAAAAGAAACAACCAGGGCCAGCTAATCAACTCCCAACAAAGGATTCCCCCAGGAAGTAAGAAGCCAGACCTTGAAACTGCTAGGCCATTAAATGCTAATCAACGAGACAACCACTTTTTCCTTTCTTCCATTTGATTCCTCCTGCTTGCCTTGTGACATTACAATGGTCTCTGTGGCCATTATTTGTGATGTCACCCAGGATTATGATGGAGAAGAAGACAGGCCGAAGGAGCCATGGTCTCCAGTGGTTCCACAAAGGAGCCATTTTCATGCAAATCTGCCAAACTGAATACAGCCACACAAATGGAAGGGGCTCTTTGAAGGGCGGTGAATGACATGGAGAAACAATCCCAGAAGGGTCAGGATATCACCCAGAAGGGAATGTATGCATCTAGCAACCCCATGCGCGGAGTCGGGCAGCTGGGCGAGAGGCCCCAGTCCCCCAGACACTTCACTTCGATGTTGACTCTAAGCTGCAATGTGCCCAGAGGAGAGCGACTCAAAGGTTCAAGGGTCTGGAGAACAAGCCCTATGAGGAGTGGCTGAAAGAGCTGGGCATGTTTAGCCTGAAGAAGGGAAGGCTGAGAGGAGGCATGAGGAAGGCCATGGATCAAGAGATGAATGTAATTTCCCTGCTTCTTGGCAGAATGGGGTTGTACCGTATGGCCCACCAGGTCTCTTCCAACTCTATGGTTCTAAGCTACTGTATTTAGAAGAGAAGTAAGAACTAGAGATCTGGATGAACAAAACATCAGAAACGATAATGTCATCAGGGTCAGCCGAGAAGGGTCTCCAAGGAGGAAAAGGGTTTCCCCTTGACATTAAGTCCAGTTGGTGCTCATCTCCATTTCTAAGCCGAAGAGCTGGCGTTGTCCATAGACACCTCCAAGGTCATGTGGCCAGCATGACTGAATGGACCGCCGTTACCTTCCCATTGGAAAGGAACCTATTGATCTACTCACATTTGCATGTTTTCGAACTGCTAGTTTGGTAGAAGCTGGGGCTGACAGAGGAAGGCTGCATCAGTACTTCAAGTTTATTATGCTGGACAAGTTTGTTCTAGACCAGTGGTTCTCAACCTGTGGGTCCCCAGATGTTTTGGCCTTCAACTCCCAGAAATCCTAACAGCTGGTTAACTGGCTGGGATTTCTGGGAGTTGTAGGCCAAAACACCTGGGGACTCACAGATTGAGAACCACTACTCTAGATGCATCATCAGTGAGGTTCAATGTGCTCTCTGGCTGTAGGGTAAACTACAACTCCCACTATGGTGAGTCAGGCCCCTCAAACCCCTCCAGTAGGTTGGGTTAGTCATGGGGGTTCAGTGTGCCAAGTTTGGTTCAGATCCATCATCAGTGGAGGTCACAGTTTCTCTGGTTGAGGGTGAACTACAACTCCCAGAAAGGAAGATCAGTCCCATTCCCCCTCCCGAAACCCCTCCAGTAATTAAATTTCAGCATATCAGGTATGCGTGCCAAGTTTGGTCCAGATCCATCATCAATAGAGGTCACAGTTTCTCTGGTTGAGGGTGAACTACAACTCCCAGAAAGGAAGATCAGTCCCATTCCCACCCACTGTCATCACCCCCAGCTCCTTCAGAGTCAAACCAGTCACTTCAAGGATGCCAGCCATCCATCCATCTTACCCTTGGTCGGCCCCTCTTCCTTTTCCATTCCATTTTCCCCAGCATCATTCCCTTCTCTAAGCTTTCCTTTCTTCTCATGATGTGTCGACCGTCACCACCCCCAGCTCCTTCAAGGTCAATCCAGTCACTTCAAGGATGCCAGCCATCCATCCATCTTGCCCTTGGTTGGCCCCTCTTCCTTTTCCCTTCCATTTTCCACAGCATCATTCCCTTCTCTAAGCTTTCCTGTCTTCTCCTGATGGAACACTGTATCTGCGCCTCCAAGTTGCCTATTGATGTAAGATGACCCCATGACTTTCAGGTTTAAGGTATTCGGGGCTGTCACCCTCCAGAAAAGGCTTTCAAGTTATCGAAATATACAAAGAGAAGTGACATAGATAAGAAGAAGAAGAGGCTTTGGGGGAAGTGATGGATTTAAGGACCAAAGAGGCCTTTCAAATACATTCACCATGCCCACTATAACTTTCCCAAAGAAGATCTCATATGGCTTTGCAATGCATGGCGGAGCAATTACTAAAGCTCTCCTGAGTAGATGAAGCAGCCAACTATTTGAAAGGCCCCTACAGAATAATTCATACAATAGAGTATCATTTTACGTATGTGTGTATATGGCTAGGGGGTCCACTTCCCCAGACAAGCGCCTGCTGCCTGGGGAGGGGTCTGGGAGGACCGACTCAACATAATGGAAGTTGTAGTTCACCCTACATCAAGACAGCTCACTGTGATCCCCTTTGACAATGTACCTGGACCACATTTGGCACACAGAACCCCCATGACCAATGGGAAATACTGCAGAAGTTTCCCGGATTATTTGAAAAAGTCATTTTTTAAAAATTGTCCAAAATGCACAAGGTTGTGGGTGAACTACAACTCGCATCGTGCCAGCTTAACCACCTGAAACTCCATTGAAATAATTTTCAAAAAATAAATACACAGGCTTCAAATCTCCCACAATTGAGCAAAGGAGGGAATCCCACTCGAAATGCCTGCTAACCATTTCAACAGTGGACACGAGCATTAAGAGTTTGTGCAAGTGTACAGAGTAAGAAAGAGATCCCGGCATGAATAAACCATACACAGCATTTAGCGAGGTATGTTCGGGTTGAAGGACAACAGAGCCTTCCCGCGCTCGCTCCAGAGCAACTACCCTGTAATTGAAGTGGGAAGACGGGTGACTCTCCTGAACCGTCCGCACACTGGAGCCTCTGTTAGACTTCACCCAGACTTCCTCACACTTGATATCCTGTCTGCTATTTCAATGCCCTTACTCAACTGTTTCAGACAGACATTACACAAGCGGCCTGGCAGGAGGAGGAGGATGGGAAATGAAGCAGCAACCCAAGCACAGGACCTCCTTCTTCTTCTAACGTGAGACCAGCGACTCAAGCAGAGGCCGGAAAACAAAAGGGCAGCAGAACAGGAAGAAAAGGGGCTTCCTTCCACTATCTAGCCTCCACTGAAATGGTCATTATGACTGGTCAAATAAATAAATTATTATTATTATTATTATTATTACTAATCAGCCTCCACCTTATTATCACATAGAATCTTGTTTGTGTCCATTGGGTTTTTTTTTTCGCAGCTGCGTTTACTATTGATTATTGATCTTAAATTCTTATTGATTTGCCTTTAAAGCCACATACACATTTATTATTATTTATTACTAGCTGTACTCGGGATTGTGGCACAGCTGGCTGAGTGCCAGCTGCATTAAGATCACTGACCAAAAAAGTCATGAGTTCGAAGCCAGCCCAGGCTGGAGTGGGTTTCCAACCAATTGTGTGTAGCCTGTTGTCGACCTCTGCAACCCGAAAGACAGTTGCATCTGTCAAGTAGGAAAATTAGGTACCACCTTAAAGTGTGGGGAGGCTAAATTAACTGATTTATGAGGCCATAAAGAAGACTCCAGCAAAGCATTCCAGCGGGGAAGCATGCGGGGAATGCGGAAGTGCTTCATCGGCTAAAAACAACATCATCAGTGTCTCGTTTTTCTCAAGCATTGTCCAGTTGCATTGTCAGGTCATTCAATTTCCTATATTAGCTACTCTGTATTTGTAAACGCTTGCTCGAACAGCCACGTTTTAACGTCAAGAGAGAGGGAGCAGATCGACGTTCCATAGCCGAGGGGCCACCACTGAGAAGGCCCTGTCTCTCGTCCCCGCCAAACGTGCTTGTGACTTATTTATTTATTTATTTATTTGGAGTGCTTCTACCCCGCCCTTCTCAACCCCCTAGGGGGGACTCAGGGCGGCTTACAAAAGGCACAATTCGATGCCCAACAGTTCACAAAATACAATATACAAAATACAATATAACGACAACAGTTAGAACTAGTTAAAACAATCAGATTAATACAATAGCAGCAATAAAATCATCTTGTGGTCAACATTCGCCAATTCATAAATCCATAATCCATCCAGCATTGTCATTGTCCTTTCCTACTCTGGTTGTCATTGTCTTTTATCCATCTGCCAGCTTACCCATATCCAGGTTTTTAACTTCCTTCTGAAGGAGAGGAGGGATGTTGATGACCTGATTTCCCCGGAGAGTGCATTCCACAGGCAAGGTGCCACCACCGAGAAGGCCCTGTCCCTCGTCCCCACCAGTCTCACTTGTGATATAGGTGGGGCCGAGAGCAGGGCCTCCCCAGAAGATCTTAAACTCTAAGGTGGGACGTAGGAGATACGTTCAGACAGGTACGCTGGGCGGGACTGAGAGCAGGGCCTCCCCAGATGATCTCAAACTCCTCAGTGGTTCGTAAGGGAAAATACGTTCGGACAGGTAAGTTGGGCCAGAACCATTAGGGCTTGTTATTGTTGTTGTTGTGTTCTTTAAAATAGTATCAACCTCAGGAAGAAACCATACATAGTGCAATAACGGTAGGCATGATCATAGACAGGTTTAGTCAACATGTGCCAACTGCAAAAAAAAAAGAGGACGCAAGGAAAATGTCAAACTAGTTGCAGAAGGCATTCCCAACTGTGTCCCGTATCGAATGACAAGATTCCAATGTACTTGGCCTGGCAACCAACGTGCAGCTGAACGCACCTTCTGAACACTTGCCAGATCTGTCACTAGAATGACGTGACAGGCAACGAAATCAACAGAGAGTGGGAAAGCATAAGTTGGAAAGGTGGGGAAAAGGAGAGACAAGAGGACTCGAGGACAGTTTCTGCAGTCCACCAAGTCACATTCTTTGTAGGTGGAGAAGCTGAAGAACAAAGTCCAGTTGGTGAAGGGGCTTAAGAGGAGGTTCAAAGGTGTCCGTGGAGGAATGATTAAGCCCAAGGAAAGCAAGCAAACAAAAGAGTAGGAGAAACCAAACAGAGGGGGGAACTACCAGAAAAAGTTGGCTCTCTTTCTCCTGCAATGGTCCCTTTATGAGGGGAAGAGTTCCCAAGTGAGCCTCAAAATATACCCAACATGTGAATGCAAAACCTGCATTGCTGAAGATGGCAAATGGGCCCATTCAAGTCAAAACTAATAGCAAGGAATAATGCAGAGTTGGAAGAACTATCCACTTCCACACCTTGGGATTAGAGCTGTTCATCCTTGGGCAATTATTATTATTATTATTATTATTATTATTATTATTTGAAACACAACGCGTCCACAAGCAAACAAGATCACTCTGCTGGCTGTTGTATCGGATCACATGCAGATGGTAATCTTGTCAACGCCAATTGTGTTAAGTGCAGGCCAAGGTCATTAGGCGGTGCACCACTGGGACTCCCTTGACTGGTTTTGCACTTCGATCTTTAAATCCTCATATAGTGTCATCTTTTCCAGTTGTTTCTCTTCAATCCTGCTGTCACCTGGGATTGCAACATCGACGATCCATACTTTGTTTTTTAACACAATTGTGAGGTCAGGAGTATTATGCCCATTGTGCCGATCGCCACTAGGACCACCTTGACAGCTTACAAGATATTATTAGTATAGTACAATATTGGTATTATATATTATATATTTCCATATTGTAATATTATTAGTAATATTACATGTAATATAAAATATATAATTATATCATATTATTATTATCTATATAAATAAAAATGTAATGTTCATTTGTGGGACTAACAGAACTCAAAAACCACTGGACAAATTGACACCAAATTTGGACACAAGACACCTAACAACCCAATGTATGTCCTTCACTCAAAAAAAAAAATGATTTTGTCATTTGGGAGTTGTAGTTGCTGGGATTTATAGTTCACCTACAATCAAAGAGCATTCTGAACCCCACCAGCGATGGAATTGAACCAAACTTGGTACACAGAACCAACAGAAAATACTGAAAGGGTTCAGTGGGCAGTGTCCTGGTTTTGGAGTTCTACTTCACCTATATACAGAGATCACTGTGGACTCAAACAATGATGGATCTGGACCAAACTCTACACGAATACTCAATATGCCCAAATGTGAACACTGGTGGAATTTGGGGAAAATAGAATCTTGACATTTGGGAGTTGTAGTTGCTGGGATTTATAGTTCACCTACAATAACAGAGCATTCTGAACCGCACCAATGATAGAATTGGGCCAATCCTCCCACACAGAACCCCCATGTGGGCCACAGCACGTGTGGCAGGGGACGGCTAGTTACTATATAAATATGATTAGTAGTATTATATATATCGCCCTTCTCACCCTGAAGAGGACTCAGAGCAGCTTACAAGATATATAAGGAAGGTAAAGCTTTTCCCCTGACATTAAGTCCAGTCGTCTCCAACTCTGGGGTATGGTGCTCATCTCCATTTCTAAGCCGAAGAACCAGCGTTGTCCGTAGACACCTCCAAGGTCATGTGGCCATCATGACTGCATGGAGCGCTGATATATATATGCATACAATATATTATATTATTAACAAGATATATATGCATGCAATATATTATATTATTAGCATTGTACAATTAATATTAATATTATATATTACATTGTACTTTAACATTATACTGTAATATTATTAGTAATATATCCATTCTTTCCTCACGTGCTTAGGGCTACTGTATTTCAAGCCATATTCCTGAACTTTGAAAAACTGCACACCTTCCTCAAGTTATATAATCCCACCCACATGAGCTTGGATATATGCAGACCTACAGACATATATTCCCTCTCTTGCAGCTCTGCAAAAACGATGCTCCTTTCCATACTCATTCATGTCAATATACTTTCTCAGACGTTTGCAAGGATGCTTTCAAACGACGAATTGAAGTCACTTTAATTTTTAATTCTGTCACAAGAGACAGACCAAGTCAATGGACTGATGGATGGAAATAAGAGAAGACCAACCACAAACACACATTTCCAAAAGATCCAGCGCCAAATCAGTTAGAGAATTTCCACACTAGCTCCGAAAGCTGTGCAAAAACATCAAAGGCCATTTTAAAATGCAGCCAAAATAACTGAAAACTATTGCAAATACGGCATGCGGGTGGCTCTGCCTAAAATGGCTCCGATATGCAATCGCACTCAAGAACATTCTGCTGGATCACTCAAGGGTTTAGACCTGAAAAGATGTCTTTGTGTGGAAATAAAAATAGATTTTTTTTCCGCCTCTTTAAAAAACACATGCCCCCTTTTCATTGGTCCTCCTCTTCCTATTCATCCCCCTAAAAAAACGGCCAGACCCAAACTATCGCTCTCGGCACATGATTAGCAGAACAGTCTAGCCATTAAGAGCACATCCTCCTCTCACTATGCAAGAGAATGGGCTCCCTACATGAGATCTGAGGTAGGGTGGCCCAAGAGAAATCCACCCCTGTGGCTTTCAACATGGAGACTAGATCGCAGTGGGAGGCAACGTTGCTTCCCAAAACTTGGTGGGGCTTGTTTTGCTTGTTTCCGAAATATACATGCAGTCTCCAAGTTATGAACAAAATAGCTTCTGTAGGGTTCAATGTATTGTCGAAGGCTTTCATGGCCGGAATCACTGGGTTGTTGTAGGTTTTTCTGGGCTATATGGCCATGCTCTAGAGGCATTTTCTCCTGACGTTTCGCCTGCATCTATGGCAAGCATCCTCAGAGGTAGTGAGGTCTGTTGGAAGTAGGAAAATGGGTTTATATATCCGTGGAATGACCAGGGTGGGACAAAGGACTTTTGTCTGCTGGAGGCAGATTAACACAGAAATGCTGGACCACTCTCACAACCACCATGTCAGACTACAAAGAGAAGCCATTGAAATCCACAAGAGGCATGTGGACAATTTCAACAGAAAACAATAAACCATGAAATGAACAAAATCTGGCTACCAGTATTAAAAAACTCAAAAATTACAACAGAGTAAACAATCAGGCACATCAAATCACCTCTCAACAAAAGATTCCCCCAGGCACTCCCAAGCCATCAAATGCTAATCAAGGTGGTCAGTTGAAACATTCACACCTAGCTCCAGCAGACAAAAGTCCTTTGTCCCACCCTGTTCATCCCACAGATATATAAACCCATTTTCCTACTTCCAACAGACCTCACTACCTCTGAGGATGCTTGCCATAGATGCAGGCGAAACGTCAGGAGAAAATGCCTCTAGAACATGGCCATATAGCCCGAAAAACCTACAACAACCCTTCTGTAGGGTTGTTCCTAAGCTGAATTTGTTTATAAGTTGGAACAGGAACATCTTTTAAGTGTAACTCCAAAATATATAAGCTTTCAATAGCATAGGGAAGGGTTTATCTATGCATATCTATATCTATATACCTGTTTGGGTATCAGCCAGCACGCCAGCGACTTCAAGAAATAGTTTCCTAAGATCTACAGAGACACTCGCTGGAACACCTCAGCAAGTGAGAGTCCAAATGTGGCAGACTCAAACCCAGAACCTCAATCAATGGCTGATACCAAATGAGAGACTCCCTGCGAGGAGGTTTCTCTCATGTCCCCCAGAGTCAAGCACTGCTTGACCATCAAGCAAAAAGTGGGTGATAGAAACAATATCATACGAAAGCTGACTGGCACAACCTGAGGATCACAACCAGACATAGTGAAGACATCTGCCTTTGCGCTATGCTACTCTGCTGCTGAGTACGCATGTCCAATGTGGAAGGATCTCACCACGCTAAAACAGTGAATGTGGCTCTGAATGAGACATGCCACATCATCACGGGGTGTCTGCGCCCTACACCACTGGAGAAATTACACCGTTTAGCTTGTATTGCATCATCTGCCATCCACCAGGAAGTAGCAACCAGTAGTGAAAGGACCAAGGCAGTGACATCTCCGGCCCACCCCCTGTGTGGGTATTAGCCAGCACGCCAACGACTTCAAGAAATAGTTTCCTAAGATCTACAGAGACACTCGCTGGAACACCTCAGCAAGTGAGAGTCCAAAAGTGGCAGGTCCAAACCCAGAACCTCAATCAATGGCTGATACCAAATGAGAGACTCCCATAGTCAAGCACTGCTTGACCATCAAGCAAAAAGTGGGTGATAGAAACAATATCATACGAAATATCATACGAAAGCTGGCTGGCACAACCTGACATAGTGACACTGGACATGCGTACTCAGCGCTATGCTACTCTGCTGCTGAGTACGCATGTCCAGTGTGGAAGGATCTCACCACGCTAAAACAGTGAATGTGGCTCTGAATGAGACATGCCACATCATCACGGGGTGTCTGCGCCCTACACCACTGGAGAAATTACACCGTTTAGCTTGTATTGCATCATCTGCCATCTCTGGCCCACCCCCTGTGTGGGTATTAGCCAGCACGCCAACGACTTCAAGAAATAGTTTCCTAAGATCTACAGAGACACTCGCTGGAACACCTCAGCAAGCAAGAGTCCAAAAGTGGCAGGCTCAAACCCAGCACCTCAATCAATGACTGATACTGAATGGGACTCCCTCCTGGGCAAACAGAATGCTGGGTGACTTGGAAGGCGCTGAACAGACTGCGCTCTGGCACCACGAGATGCAGAGCTAATCTTAAGAAATGGGACCACAAAGTGGAATCCATGACATGCGAGTGTGGAGAAGAGCAAACCACTGACCACCTGTTGCAATGCAACCTGAGCCCTGCCACATGCACCATGGAGGACCTTCTTGCGGCAACACCAGAAGCACTCCCAAGTGGCCAGATACTGGTCAAGGGACATTTAATAGAATACCAAGTCTGCAAACTTTGTGTTTTGTTTGTTTGTTTTTAATGCAATAAATAAATAAATAATCCAGTCACTTCAAGAATGCCATTCATCCATCAAATAAATAAATAAATAAATATATAAAAATGTAATGTTCATTTGTGGAATTAACTCAAAAACCACTGGACGAATTGCCACCAAATATGGCCACAAGACACCTACTACTCCAAGGAGTGACCATCACTCAAAAAAATTGATTTTGTCATTTGGAAGTTATAGTTGTTGCAATTTATAGTTAACCTACAACCAAAGAGCATTCTGAACACCACCAATGATGGCATTGAACCAGGACTCCCATGACCAGCAGAAAACACTGGTAAACATTTTTTTTAATTACTTTTTTCAATTAACCCGGGCAATGCCCAAGCTTGTGTGTTTGTGAGGAAACTTGTCAAAAATGACAAACTTTACGTATTGATGGAATTGCAGGGGGTTAACCTGGCATTATAGGAGTTGTAGTTCACCCACAACCTTATGCACTTTGTAAACATTATAAATATATATATATATATATATATATATATATATATTCAATTAACCTGGGCAATGCCAAGTACCCAAGCTAGTGTGTGTGTGTGTGTGTGTGTGTACACACACACACAGAGGAAGTCAGTGTGTCCTGGGGCTTCTGCAGCATTTCAAGTATGCCAGGCCATTCTGGCGTCTCTCCAGTCCATGGGTACAAGCTCTCTTTATTTAATCTGCAGCAGCGCGACGTTTCCAGGGTGGTTCTTTGGGTGAGAAAAGGAGGGGGAGAGCTCTGCATTGGCATCGAACGCTGGAGAAAAGTGGGAGGAGGGATATTGTAGGTTCTTTGTGGGGGGGAGAGACTTGCCTGCAGCCAGACACCCGTCTGTCTGACTGTCTGGGAGGCATAACTGGAGTGAGCAGCATTCCCTTCCTTCCTTGCCTCCTTCTTCTTAGAAAGAGGGAAACCATTAACTCCATTAAGATTTTTTTTCCCCTCCTCGTGACATTTCTATACTCCGTATTTTGCAGAAAGACGCTCATCTCCGCACACTTGTGCACCAATACAGGCAGTCCCCGAGTTACAAACATCTGACTCACAGTTAAAGAATGGGGCTGAGACAACAGAAAGTGAGAGAAATCTACCCTTCAGAAGGGAAATTCACTCTTGGATAGAACTATTATCATGGGGAAAGGGTGTCTCACCTGAAGCCAAAGTTTCCAAACTCCAATGATCATAGGGACAGAAAGGGAGGTGAAATCTTCTGAAGATATTAAAACAAATGTCAAAAGGGAATTAACCCTTCCCTATGCAATCCCAAGCTTATCCCCATAATTGAAGGGAGACGTTGAAAAGCTGGAATGTGTCAAGAGGAGGATGACATAATAATAATGATGATGATAATAATAATAATAATAATAATCTTTATTTATACCCCGCCACCATCTCCCCAAACAAAAATGGTCAAGGGTCTGGAGAACAAGCCCTATGAGGAGTGGCTGAAAGAGCAGGGCATGTTTGTGTATTTATTTAATTTACGACATTTATATGCCGCCCTTCTCACCCCGAAGGGGACTCAGAGCAGCTTTCAAGTAAAAAGTAAATGCAATATATTAGATTATTACCATACCACAATATTAATATTATCTATTACATTGTACTATAATATTATACTGTAATATTTTTAGTAATATTACATTTAATATAAAATATATAATTATGTTATTAGTAATAGTATTCTATTGTATTACATTATAATATTATCAATATTATATACATATATACAATATATTATATTATGTTCTTCTGTGTTTTCTACAGAGACACTCGCTGGAACACCCCAGCAAGCGAGAGTCCAAAAGTGGCAGGCTCAAAACCAGAACCTCAACCAATGGCTGATACCAAATGAGAGACTCCCTCCTGGACACACAGAAAACTGGGCAACTTGGAAGGCGCTGAACAGACTCCGTTCTGGCACCACGAGATGCAGAGCCAACCTCAAGAAACGGGGCTACAAAGTGGAATCCACGACATGAGAGTGTGGAGAGGAGCAAACCACTGACTACCTGCTGCAATGCAACGTGAGCCCTGCCACATACACAATGGAGGTGCTTCTTGCAGCAACACCAGAAGCACTCCAAGTGGCCAGATACTGGTCAAAGGACTTGTAATCAACTACCAAACTCACAAATTTTGTATTTTGTCTGTTTGTTTGCTTTGTTTCTGTTAGAAATGTAATATAATTGACTGGTTGCCCTGACATGACAATTAAATATTATGTTATATTATATTATATTTAGCCTGAGAAGAGAAGACTGAGAGGAGGCATGATAGGAGTTGTGTGTGCCAAGTTTGGTTCTATTCCATCATTGGTGGAGTTCAGACTGCTCTGTGATTGTAGGTGAACTATAAATCCCAGCAACTACAACTCCCAAATGACAAAATCATTTTTTTTTTTTGAGTGAAGGACATACATTGGGTTGTTGGGTGTCTTGTGTCCAAATTTGGTGTCAAGTGGTTTTTGAGTTCGGTTTATCCCACAAAGGAACATTACATTTTTATTTATATAGATTGAACCCATACACAAAAACTGGGGAAGGGCAGTAGGAAGCAATGGGCACCAAAAATGTACTATTTCTTCTGTACACAAAACTGATTTCCATTAAACAATTATATCAGTTATTAAAATCATCCAAGATCGTAGTCCAGAGCCATTCCTGATTGTCATTGCACCAATTCTACATTCCTTTATTGCCCTACCTGTTCTCCGGAGCCTCGCAACACAGCCTTGCCCAGTCCCCAATTTCCCCCCTTCCATTATTCTCCACTCACCCGAGGCTGCGGTGGCGGCGGCTGCGGTGGCGGCGCTTTCCTCTTGTACCTCCTCCCGAAGTCGAACTTCTCCTTGACCTCGTCGAGGCGCTGCCCAAGGCGGGCCTTCTCCTCCTTGCCGGCGTAGTCCTGGCCCAGGAGGATGTAGGCGCGCCAGTTGGCCGAGTCGAAGCCCCAGTGGACGGTGCGGTTCTCGAGGGCCTTGTGCGAGTGGACCACGAACTTGTGCGGTGGGTAGAGGAGCCGGCAGTCGAGGCACTGGATGCAGGCGGCAGCGGGGCTGCTGTACAGCTCGGGCACCAGGAGCCCACGGCACTTCCCGAAGCACTCGTGGTAGACCCGGAAGCTCCGCTCCGAGAGCTCCAGCTCCAACGCCGGGGAGGACGACGATGAATTAAAGTCCTTTTTGCTCCGGGGAGGGACGGCGCCGCCATAGAGGAGCGCGTTGCAGAGCCTTTCGGCATCGGTTTTGGTGATGAGGCCGCAGGACGGGGCGGAGAACGGCAGCACGCCCAGCACCTTAAACACATCAAGATCGAATACATCAAGATAGAAAACACTGCACTTTGTTATACTATGCAAAGAAATGCCAGACAAAAATTACATTTCTTTAAAATTAATCATGAAAGGTTCATTTATTTTTCATAGGGTTGAATGGCCTCATGACTTTCACTAAAATGTATAGAGAAATTCTAAAGTTCAGGCAGCAGAAACAGTGAACAAAGATATTATATATTCTATTACTAATAATATTGCAGTATAGTGGTATAGTACCAAGATATTATACTAATATTGTGCATGTAATATTAGTAATAATATTGCGATATAGTGGTATAGAACCAATATATCATACTAATAGCACAATATTAATATATTGTACTGTATTGTGCTACAGCACTATACTGCAATATCACATGCATTACATAATATATAAATACAATATTATATTATTAGTAGTATTGTATTGTATTACATTATAATATTATTATCAATATAGAGATATACAACATATTATATTATGAGCATGACACAATATTAGTATGATATCTATACCACTATACAGCAATATTATTTGTAATATTACATGCACAATATTAGTATGATATCTTGGTACTATACCACTATACAGCAATATTATTGCTAATATTACATGTATTATATTAGTATATCTTGTTACTATACCGCAATATCATTTGTAATATTACATGCACAATATTAGTATGATATCTTGGTACTATACCACTATACACAAATATTATCTGTAATATTACATGAATACTAGTATGATATCTTGGTACTATACCACTATACTGCAATATTATTAGTAATATTACATGCACAATATTAGTATGATATCTTGGTACTATACCACAATATTATTTGTAATATTACATGCACAATATTAGTATGATATCTTGGTACTATACTACTATACCGCAATATCATTTGTAATATTACATGCACAATATTAGTATGATATCTTGGTACAATACCGCAATATTATTAGTAATATTAAATGCACAATATTCGTATGATATCTTGGTACTATACCACTATACACAAATATTATCTGTAATATTACGCGCACAATATTAGTATAATATCTTGGTACTATACTGCAATATTATTTGTAGTATTACGTGCACAATATTGGTAAATCTTATAATATTGTAGTATACCACTATACTGCAATATTATTAGTAATATTACGTGTAATATATACTATACCGGACAAAATTAGGTATCTTTACAATTAATAATGGCAGGTTCATTTGGAACACAAATAGCTGGAAAGTATTGCACTGTACGCAAACACAAATCTATGTCTATTTGAATAAATTAAAAATTAAAGAAAAATAGATAAATATTTTTTATTTATTATTATGTGGTTTCACACTGCCCCTGCTGTCGTCAAGAGGTGTTTTGGGGTGTTGTTGTTTATTTGTTTGTCTGTTTGTTTGTTGAAGGGGTTGCTCCTTGCTGTTAGTTGTCAGCTTCCCCCTTCAAGGAATCACATTGTTCAAACTACTGAGACGGATGTATGGATTTCTCACAATATTACTGCTGGAGAAGAGTGCAAATGATTCAGTGCATTCATAATAATAATAGTAATTTTTTTCCCCTCATGTCAGGAGCAACTTGAGAAACTGCATGTCGTTTCTGGTGTGAGAGAACTGGCCATCTGCAAGGACGTTGCCCAGGGGACGCCTGCAAGGGGAGCTGGAGCTGACAGAGGGAGCTCATCTGTGCTCCCCCAGCCCACCCCTGGATTCGAACTTCCGACCTGTCAGTCTTCAGTCCTGTCAACACAAGGGTTTAACCCATTGTGCCACAGGGGGAATACAATAATAATAATAATAATAATAATAATAATAATAATAATACATCACACAGTCCTAGACGCTTGAGAAGTGTTCAACGAAATCCAACATATAGATCTTGTTTGCTGTGACATACTGTGCTTTTGTGTCAATAATAGTAATAATAATAATAATATTTTTGTCTTGTATTTTATGCTAAATGGGCTTTTATTTGTATTGTGTTGTGAGCCTCTTTAGGGAGAAAAAATTGGAATAGAAATAAAGATCTATAATAATAATAATAATAATAATAATAATAATAATGTGTTTATTTATATCCTGCTTTTCTCCCTAACGGGACCCAAAGACAACATAATACAATACAAATCAAAGCACATTTAACATAAAATATGAGACAAAAATCACACAAAGCACACTAAGGTCCAGAAATATGATATAAATAATTATCTCGTATATTTCATATCATATAAATTTATATTTCGTATCATATAAATTAAATATCTAAATATATATTTATAAATATATAAAGATTAAGCATGAAAAACATTTAAAACCAATTACAATATTTGTGGAGACTCATCCATTAAATAGCTATTAGTTTTTAAATTTTAATTTTAATCTAGCGATAAATGTATATTAAGCGTGTATGTTTATATGGGTCATTTGAGTTTTCATTGCCAGTTATTCTTGTTTAACTTTAACGTTCGGTGGCTTTTATACTGCTTGATGTGGCCTGTTTTGATGTAATTTGTTTGTATGTTTTTCCTTTCTGGCATTGAATGTTTGCCATATATGTTGGAAATAATAAAAACTATTTGCAGACCGCCCGAGTCCCTTTGGGGAGATAGGGCAGTCTGCAAATAGATTTATTGTTGTTGTTGTTGTTGCTGTTGTGCAAACTGACCTTGTTGTCATTAGCAATTGAATTCATGTGTCAAAAGCTTGCTTGAACAGGCAGGTCTTCAACCGGTTCTTTAAAGATAACAGGGAAGGGACAGTTTTCATCTCAATGGGAAGGGAGTTCGAAAGGGCTGTTAGGCTGTAAGGAATTCTGGGAGTTGAAGTCCAAAACACCTGGAAGGAGGGCCGAAGTTTGCCCATGCCTTTTATATATTATATATACTACAACTTAGGATATAATACAATATATTCTATAATACTAATAGCATATATAGTGTCATAATAATATAATTTTTATATTATATATTACATTTTACACATAATATTGCACTACAGAGCTATAGTACAATATAGTAAGATATCATACTAATATGGTGCTATGCTAATAATAGCATATTTTATATATACTACAACTTATAATACAATATATTTTATTATACTAATAGAATAATATTCTGGTAGTGTATTATATATTGTGGTATAATAATATAGTGCAACATAATGTATAATAGTTGGATATTATTATTAATATCTTATATATACTACACCTAATGATATAGCACAATATATTCTATAATGCTAATAGTATAATATACTGCCAGTGAATTATATATATTGTGGTATAATAATATATAATATAGTAATTGAGCATTATATGTTAGACGTAATATTACTAATAATATTGCATTATATTATATTACTAATAATATTGCATTATATGTTAGATGTAATATTATTAAGATTGCTTTATAGTACACCATAGTAAGATATACCAGTACTGTATTGTATTATGCTAATAATAGAACATATATCTTATATATATTACAGCTTATGATATAATATATTTTATAATAATAACTATAAAATACTGAGAGTTTATATTTATTGTGCTATAATATAATACAATAATTGCATATTATACATTACATGTAATATTACTAATTATATTGCAATAAAGTGAAAAAATACAATATAGTATTATATCATACTAATATTGTGCTATGCTAATAATATAATATTAATTATAATACAATATAATAATGGTATATTATATGTTACATGCAATATTAGTAAGAATATTGCCATATAGTGGTATATTACAATATAGTAATATACCATACTAATATTGTGCTGTGCTCATAATATATTTTATATACATCTAATATTGATAATACTATAATTTAATATAATATTAATAATAACTGTATATTATATGCTATGCTCATAATATATTGTACACACATATAATATTGATGCTATCATAATGCAATACAATATAATCCTAATAATACAATATAATAATTGTATATTATGTTACATATAATACTACTAATCAAATTGCAGTATAGTGGTATAGTAAAACATAGTAAGATAGCATACTAATATTGTGCATTGCTCATAATGTAATATATTGTATAATACATGCAATGTTACTAATAATATTACAGGATAGCAATATATTATATTAATATATAATACTAATACAATATAATAATATAATGCTAATAGAAGAATAACGTATAATACTAACAATACAATATAATAATAATGCAAGAATAATATAATAATATAGTACTAATATACAATAGAATAATACAAATATTATAGTAATATAATGCTAATACAAGAATAATGTAATATTACTAATACAATAATATATATAATACTAATAACACAATACAAAATATAATAAAAAATGAATAATATAATAATATGGTACTATTACAATATAATAATGGAAATATTATAGTACTATAATGCTAATACAAGAATGTCATATTAATAATACAATATTAATATGACATTATTCTTGTATATTACTATAATATTTCTAGTATTACATTGTAATAGTACCATTTTATTATATTGTATTGTATTATTAGTGTTATATATTAATATTATTGTATTATTAATATGACATTATTCTTGTATTAGCATTATATTACTATATTATTTGTATTATGTTGTAGTACCATATTATAATAATATGGTACTATTACAACATAATAATAGAAATATTATAGTAATATTATACTAATACAAGAATGTCATATTAATGTTATTGTATTATTAATATGAATAATATAATAATATGATACTATTACAATATAATAATAGAAATATTATAGTAATATTATACTAATATAAGAATAATGTCATATTAATATTATTGTATTAATATGAATAATATAATAATATGGTACTATTACAATATAATAATAGAAATATTATAGTACTATAATGTTAATACAGGAATAATGTCATATTAATATTATTGTATTATTAAGATGAATAGTAAAATAACATGATACTATTACAATATAATAATAGAAATATTATAGTAATATAATGCTAATACAAGAATAATGTCATATTAATAATACAATAATATTGATATATAACACTAATAATGCAACATAAGAATAACAAGAATAATATAACATAGTACTAATAATACAATATAATAATACAATTATTATTATGTAATAATAATACAATATAATGATGATAATATTGTAGTAGCAAGGATCCAATGTATAATATTGCAATGTGCCAGGCCTGGGCCCACTTGGGCCCTCCCTCCAGGGGGTTGGGACTCCAACTCCCACCATTCCTAACAGCCTACTACAACTCCCACCATTCCTAACAGCCTACCGGCTGTTAGGAATGGTGGGAGTTGTAGTAGGCTGTTAGGAATGGTGGGAGTTGTAGTAGGCTGTTAGGAATGGTGGGAGTTGTAGTCCCAACCCCCTGGAGGGAGGGCCCGGCTGTTAGGAATGGTGGGAGTTGTAGTAGGCTGTTAGGAATGGTGGGAGTTGTAGTCCCAACCCCCTGGAGGGAGAGCCCGGCTGTTAGGAATTGTGGGAGTTGTAGTAGGCTGTTAGGAATGGTGGGAGTTGTAGTCCCAACCCCCTGGAGGGAGGGCCCGGCTGTTAGGAATGGTGGGAGTTGTAGTAGGCTGTTAGGAATGGTGGGAGTTGTAGTCCCAACCCCCTGGAGGGAGGGCCCAAGTGGGCCCAGGCCTGGCGGAGGTTTCTCCGCGTCCTTACCTTGAGGATCTCGAGCTGGTCGGCGTTGCACCGGGAGCAGTAGATGTGGAGCTCGTCGCAGACGGCGTTGATCTGCTGGAGGGAGAAGTCCCTCAGGACGGAGTTGAGGATCTGGGGCAGGCAGAGGCGCTTCTCTCCGCCCACCACGAAGCAGGAGATGGTCTCCCCCTCCAGCACGGTCTCGCAGCGCTCCGTGGAGCGGTCCGAGGGCAGGAAGAAGGGGCCCGAGGGCGGCGCCGGCGGAGGGGGAGCCAGCAGCTCCGCGCCCTCCTTCCCGGGGCCTCCCCCGCCGCCTCCCCCCTTGTAGATCTCCTGCGCCCAGCGGGCCGAGAAGGCGGCCGGCCCGCCCAGGGAGCTCATGGAGCTGAGGTGGAACTGCTCCAGCGTCTTCTGCAAGCCCGGGTGAGGGTGGAAGCCCCCCCGCGTCACGGCCTCCATCTTCGGGGCAGAGGCAGCGAGCAAGGCCGGCCAGGCGGGAGGCTCCACTCACTCCTTCACAGGCCGCGGCCTCGCCTCACCATCCTCACCCTCAGCGCCTCCTTCTCATGATCCAAGTTCTCCTCACGCGGCCTTCACCGGGGAAAAAAACATCGCCAGGCACACTCCGAAATTGAACAATCCCCTCAAAAAATAATAATAATACAAGAAGAAGAAGAAGAAGAAGCCGGGTCCAATTGGGAAATCCTGAGGTAAATAACGGAGAGTCGCCCCCTCTCTCTCTTCCTTCTCCTCCGCCTCACGTCCTCCTCCGACGCCCGCTCCGGACAGACTGAGGGGAGCTCCGGCGCCGAGATGCTGCCGCTGCGTCTGCGCACGCGCGGAGCAAGAAAGGGGTGGGGCTTAGTGCTCAGCTCCGCCTCCCTTCGCTCGAACGTCCCTCTCACTCCTCTCTCTCTTCTTGGCCCCGCCTTCCCTGTTACTCTTTGCGTAAGGGGCGTGGCCTCTTCTCCCGCTCCGCCTCCCTTCCCTCCGACTTCCCTCCCTCACTCCTCTCTCTTCTTGGCCCCGCCTTCCCTGTTACTCCCTGCGTAAGGGGCGTGGCCTCTTTTCTCGCTCCGCCTCCCTTTCCTCCGACTTCCTTCCCTCACAGCTCGAGGGGGCGGAGCCTCGTGTTCGGCCCCGCCTTCCCTGTTACTCTTCTTGACAGCTTAGAAGATGAGACGTCGCCCCGCCTCCTTGTGCGTAGGAGGCGTGGCCTCTTCTCTCGCTCCGCCTCCCTTTCCTCCGACTTCCTTCTCTCACTCATCGAGGAGGGGGCGGAGCCTCGTGTTCGGCCCCGCCTTATACTTAAGGGGCGAGGCCTCTTCTCTCGCTCCGCCTCCCTTACTTCCGACTTCCCTCTCTCACACCTCGGGGGAGGGGGCGGAGCCTCAAGTTCGGCCCCGCCTTCCCTATTACTCTTTGCGTAAGGGGCGTGGCCTCCTGTCTCGCTCCGCCTCCCTTTCCTCCGACATCCCTCTCTCACTCCTCTGGGAGGGGGCGGAGCCTCGTGTTCGGCCCCGCCTTCCCTATTATTCTTTGCATAAGGGGCGTGGCCTCTTGTCTCGCTCCGCCTCCCTTTCCTCAGACTTCCCTCTCTCACTCCTCTGGGAGGGGGCGGAGCCTCAAGTTCGGCCCCGCCTTCCCTGTTACTCTATACTTAAGGGGCGTGGCCTCTTGACTCGCTCCGCCTCCCTTACTTCCGACTTCCCTCTCTCACACCTCGGGGAGGGGGCGGAGCCTCAAGTTCGGCCCCGCCTTCCCTATTACTCTTTGCGTAAGGGGCGTGGCCTCTTGTCTCGCTCCGCCTCCCTTTCCTCAGACTTCCCTCTCTCACTCCTTTGGGAGGGGGCGGAGCCTCAAGTTCGGCCCCGCCTTCCCTGTTACTCTTTGCGTAAGGGGCGTGGCCTCTTGTCTCGCTCCACCTCCTCCCTAATACAAAAGGAGGCGGGGCTACTAGATGGAGCGCCTTCCGTCACTCTGAACACCCGGCCTCGCAAAAGGGGCAGGCAGAGGGCGGGGCCTGGTATTAAGCCACGCCTTCCCTCTGAACACACGGCCTAGCAAAAGGAGAGGAGGGCGGAGCCTCGTGTTAAGCCACGCCTTCCCGCTAAACACCCGGCCTCGCAAAAGGAGGCGGGGCCTCGTGGTTCGCTCCGCCTCCCTTCCCTCCCCCTTCCCTGTCACTGAGCCATCGCCCCGCCCCTTTTGCATGGCGGAGGGGCTTCGAGGTTCGCTCCGCCTCCTTTCCCTCCGCTACGCAAAAGCGGGCGGAGCAAAATATGGGGGCGTGGTCTCGAATTGTGCTCCGCCCCCTTCCCTCCTGGCGGCTTGAGGGGCGGGGCTTTGTTAATCGCTCCGCCTCCGTTCCGCCGCTTTCCCACTCAATAAAAGGGCGGAGCAAGGGCGGAGCCTCGGCAATGCTCCGCCTCCCTCTCGGCGGGCAGCCCTCGGCGCGTGCGCACCACGGGAAAAGGGCGTGGCCTGTGCGCTGTGCTCCTCCTCTTTCTCCAAACTCTCCCCTCCGCCTCCCTCTCCTCGGGGCGACAGCGCGTGCACGCTACGAGAAAGGGGGCGTGGCCTTAACTGCACTCCTCCTCCTCCCTCCCAAAATCTGGCTTCTTCCGATAGGGGGCGGGGCCTGGGTGAGGCTCCGCCCTCTCCTCCTCTTCCCTCCCTCCTCGCCACTCTCAGCAACAAGCCAATATACAGGCGCGCATGCGCACTGGTTCGAACGTTTGATAAAGTTTTTGGTTCACAGGAGGCTCCGCCGGGGAAGGAAAGGCGGGCGGGCGGGCGCGTTAGGCTCCTTTTCTCAGCCTTTCTCTTTAGTTTTAAGGCCAAAGGTTGAATTCCTCCTCCACCCAATCCCGTCCCTAGATATAAAAACTGTAAGTTTTATAATCTAGCAAGCGCTCAGATATTTTCAATTCAGATTTGAGGATTGCCTCCCCATTCAAAACAACTACACAGTCAACTATTTCACAAATCAAACATCTAACCTGGCTGAAACTTTAGACTCTCAGTTTGGCTTGTGAATAGGGATTATATATTATGATATTATTATCAATGAAGACATATAAAAATGGATCATGTCTGCCCCCTCGTGACCATCAAGCGTATTGCTTTCTAGTTAACCAAACATCATGACCTCACAACCTCTGAGGATGCCTGCCATAGATGTAGGCCAAACGTCAGGAGAGAATGCTTCGGGAACATGGCCATATAGCCCGGAAAACCGACAACAATCCAAACATTACTGTGAGTTTTCCAGGTTTTATGTCCAATGTTCCCGAAGCATTCTCTCCTGACGCTTCGTCCACATCTATGGCAGGCATCCTCAGAGGTTGTGAGGTTTGTTGGAAGCAAGGCAAGATTCTTAGAATCATACAATTGGAAGAGACCTCATGGGCCATGCAGTCCAACCCCGTTCTGCCAAGAAGCAGGAAAATCACGTTCAAAGCACCCCCGACAGATGGCCATCCAGCCCGTTTCAAAGCTTCCAAAGAAGGAGCCTCCTCCACACTCCCTCCGGGGCAGAGAGTTCCACTGCTGAACGGCTCTCACAGTCAGGAAGTTCTTCCTCATGTTCAGATGAAATCTCCTTTCTTGTATTTATTAGGGCTGGGCAACCACGAAAAAATTTGTTTCTAAACTCGATTCGTTTTTAGGGGGGGTTGCATTTCGTTTTTTTAAAAAATTCTGAAATTTTTCTTTAAAAAAGTTCAAAATTTACGAAATTTCGGAAATTACGAAACAATTTCGAAACAATAACGAATCGATTCGTTAATGGCGGACGCGATTGCACAATACGCTAAAAAACCCTCCAAATGGGACAGGGGGAATTTCTGAAGCTTCCCTCTCCCTCTGTTGTTGACTGTTGGTGAAATAATTTATTTTTTTATCACTGATAAAACAAACAACAACTATAAAACTTGCACCAGACATACGGAAATAATAACGAAACAATTACGAAACAATTACGAAATAAATTTTAAAAATTCGTTTCGATTTTTAGTTGCTCCTGAATGGTTCAATATCGGATCGTAAACCAATTTAAATATGAATTATTAACAAAGTACGAAATTAACGAACGAAACCGCCCAGCCCTAGTATTTATTTATTTACTTACTTACTTCATTTATATACCGCTTTTCTCAGCCCTCAGGCGACTCAAAGCGGTTAACAGCAGCAAAAATACAATGCAAAATATCATAAAAGGATTATGGGACAGTTAAAACAATAGCATCATCAACAATTAAACATCAAATCGTAGTTTGAAGCCACTGTGTCCTAGTCTCCAGGGCAGCAGAAAACAAGCTTGCTCCCTCCTCCTCCCTGTGGCTTCCTCTCACATATTTATACATGGCTATCATATCTCCTCTCAGCCTTCTCTTCTTCAGGCTAAACATGCCCAGCTCTTTAAACCGCTCCTCATAGGGCTTGTTCTCCAGACCCTTGATCCTTTGAGTTGCCCTCCTCTGGACACATTCCAATATCTCTCTTCAATTGTGGTGCCCAGAATTGTACACAATATTCCAGGTGTGGTCTAACCAAAGCAGAATAGAGCATGGGGAGCATGGCTTCCTTAGATCTAGACACTAGACTCCAAACCCAAGAGTGGTGTATATATCTATGGAATAATGTCCAGGGTGAGAGAAAGAACTCTTGTCTGCTGGAGGCAAGTGTGAATGTTGCAATTGGCATTGAATGGCCTTGCAGCTGATTGCTGCCTGCTGCCTTCGTGGAGCATTGAATGGCATTGAATTGCAGCGTTCTTGGAGGGATCCTTTTTTGAGAGGTGTTAGCTGACTCTGATTGTTGTTCTTTGTTTACTATCCTGATTTTAGACATATTTGTTTTACTACTGGCAGCCAGATTTTGTTCATTTTCATGGTTTCTGTTGACATTATCGACATGTTTATGGATTTCAGTGGCTTCTCTGTGTAGTCTGACATGGTGGTTGTGAGAGTGGTCCACCATTACACGTCAACTGGGCTCTCCAGGCCAATGGAGACTCCACCACAAACGTCAGAAGAGCTGCAAGGCCAAGAACAAGCCACAAGAGTCAAGACAAAAGCCCAACTAGAGGAAAAGTGTTCTCACCATATATCAAGGGAACCACTGAATGTGTCGCAGCTCAGAGTAGAGTCACCTTGCTCCAAACACCAAACCACACAAAGGCTGAAGATGTTGTAGTTTATTGAAGAAAAGAAAAGTCTTAAATGCAAAAGTCCCAAAATAGCAAACAGCCTGAGGCATAATCCAAAGAACATTGATCAAACAAGATTCCATGACAGCAAGACAGAGTCCCCGGAAGCCAAGAACATGGCCCAAAAGCTAAGGCAATCCAAAGAAGTTACGAACAGAAAGATGGAGTGGCTATGGGGAGCCCTCTCAGCTAACTTCTACATGGAACACTTTGAAAAACAAGCCCTAGAGACAGCAACAAAAAAGCCCACGATATGGTTCAGAGATGTGGATGACACTTTCACCATTTGGAGTCATGGAGAAGAGGAACTCAACAGGTTCCTGGACCATCTTAATAGCATCCACCCAAACATATGGTTCAGAGATGTGGATGACACTTTCACCATTTGGAGTCATGGAGAAGAGGAACTCAACAGGTTCCTGGACCATCTTAATAGCATCCACCCAAACATATGGTTCAGAGATGTGGATGACACTTTCACCATTTGGAGTCATGGAGAAGAGGAACTCAACAGGTTCCTGGACCATCTTAATAGCATCCACCCAAACATATGGTTCAGAGATGTGGATGACACCTTCCCCATTTGGAGCCATGGAGAAGAAGAACTCAACAGGTTCCTGGACCATCTTAATAGCATCCACCCAAACATATGGTTCAGATATGTGGATGAACTTTCACTATTTGGAGCCATGGAGAAGAAGAACTCAACATGGTGAATATCCAGTTCACCATGGAAAAAGGATGGTGGTGTATTTCAGACAGAGGCGGGGCCAAGAGCAGGGCCTCCCTAGAAGATCTTAAACTCCAAGGTGGGCTGTAGAAGAAGATAAGTTCAGACTGGTACACTGGACCGGAGTTGAACGTGATGTATGTAGACAGTCCACGTTTTGCAGGCGTATAGCAGGGTTGGGAGGACAATAGCTTTATAAACAAGTCCCTTGGTATCCCAACGGATGTCCTGGACCTCAAACACTCTCTGCTTCATTTGGAAAAATGCTGCACTCGCAGAGCTCAGGAGCTGCTGTATTTCAGTGTCACAAGCATGTGGACAATGTCAACAGAAAGGAGGAAATGATGAAAATGAACAAAATCTAGCTACCAGTATTTTTAAAAAACCTCTAAAATTAGGAAAGTAAATAAAGAACAACACTCAGAAAACAGGGGAATTCCAGACAAGAATCAATCAAGTCCAGCTAACACTTCCAAACGAAGGATTCCCCCAGGCAGCAATCAGCCAGGCTTTGAAACTACAAGGCCATTAAATGCTAATAAAGGCGGCCAATTGAAACATTCTTTTTCCCACCCTGGACATTCCATGCATGTATAAACCTCACTTGCCTAGTTTCCAACTGACCTCACCACCTCTGGAGATGCCTGCCATAGATGTGGGCAAAAGGTCAGGAGAGAATGCTTCTCGAACATGGACAGACAGCCCAGAAAACTCACAGCAACCCGATTCCGGTCGTGAAAGCCTTCGACAACACATTGTGTACAGATTATTTACAATACTATAATGCAATGCAATATAAAACTAATAATCACCATATGATATTATAATTATATATTTATAGTACATGTAATATTACTAATTTATTTATATTTATTTATTGTGTCATCAGCAACCATTGTATTACAATTCTAACAGAGCAAAGCAAACACACAGATTAAAAAGAAAAACGAAAAAAACACACAAATTTTGCAAATTTGGTAGTTGGTTAAATGTCCTTTGACCAGTCTCTGGCCACTTGGAGTGCCTCTGGGGTTGTCGCAAGAAGGTCCTCCATTGTGCATGTGGCAGGGCTCAGGGTGCATTGCAGCAGGTGGTCAGTGGTTTGCTCTTCTCCGCACTCGCATGCCAAGGATTCCACCCTGTAGCCCCATTTCTTAAGATTGGCTTTGCATCTCGTGGTGCCAGAGCGCAGTCTGTTCAGCACCTTCCAAGTTGCCCAGTCTTCTGTGTGCCCAGGGGGGAGTCTCTCATCTGGTATCACCCATGAATTGAGGTGCTGGGTTTGGGCCTGCCACTTTTGGACTCTCGCTTGCTGGGGTGTTCCAGCGAGTGTCTCTGTCGATCTAAGAAAACTATGTCTTGATTTAAGTCGTTGACGTGCTGGCTGATACCCAAACAGGGGATGAGCTGGAGATGTCTCTGCCTTGGTCCTTTCACTATTGGCTGCTACTTCCCGGCGGATGTCAGGTGGTGCAATACCGGCTAAGCAGTGTAATTTCTCCAGTGGTGTGGGGCGCAGACACCCCGTGATAATGCGGCATGTCTCATTAAGAGCCACATCCACTGTTTTAGTGTGGTGAGATGTGTTCCACACTGGGCATGCGTACTCAGCAGCAGAGTAGCATAGCGCAAGGGCAGATGTCTTCACTGTGTCTGGTTGTGATCCCCAGGTTGTGCCAGTCAGCTTTCATATGATATTGTTTCTGGCACCCACTTTTTGCTTGATGTTCAGGCAGTGCTTCTTGTAGGTCAGAGCACGGTCCAGAGTGACTCCCAGGTCTTTGGGTGCGCTGCAATGCTCCCGTGGGATTCCTTCCCAGGTAATAATCCTCAAAGCTCGGGATGCTTGTCTGTTCTTAAGGTGAAAAGCACATGTCTGTGTTTTAGATGGATTAGGGATCAGCTGGTTTTCCCTGTAATAGGCAGTAAGAGCACCTAGAGCTTCGGAGAGCTTCTGTTCAACCATCTCAAAGCTCCCTGCTTGAGCGGTGATGGCACGATCATCAGCATAGATGAAACTCTCTGTCCCTTCTGGCAGTGGCTGGTCATTTGTGTAGATGTTGAACATGGATGGAGCAAGCACGCTCCTGAGGCAGGCCGTTCTTCTGTTTCCGCCATCTGCTTCTCTGGCCCTGGAACTCAACAAAGAAGCTCCTGTTTTGTAGCACGGTTCCTATGAGGCGGGTGAGGTGGTCGTCCTTTGTGATATTATACATTTTTCTCAGGAGGAGGCCGTGGTTGACAGTATCATAGGCTGCTGACAGGTCTATGAAGACAGCTCCTGTGATTTGCTGCCTTTCAAAGCCATCTTCTATGTGCTGAGTCAGGTTCAGCACTTGCGATGTGCAGCTTTTGCCTTTTCTGAAGCCAGCTGGCTGTGGGATCAGACAGGGGTCTATGTTTTCCATAATTCTATGCCAAATAAGTCTCTCCAGGACTTTGTAGAGGTGGCACAACAGGGGGATTGGTCTGTAGCTTTTTGGGTCATTACGGTCTTTTTGGGTCATTATGCCTGCCATAGATGTGGGCAAAAGGTCAGGAGAGAATGCTTCTCGAACATGAACAGACAGCCCGGAAAACTCACAGCAACCCGATTCCGGCCGTGAAAGCCTTCGACAACACATTGTGTACAGATTATTTACGATACTATAATGCAATGCAATATAAAACTAATAATCACCATATGATATTATAATTATATATTTATAGTACATGTAATATTACTAATAATATTACGATATAATGGTATAGTGCGATATAATAATATAAAAAGTGTCGTAAACAAATAAATAAATGTTGTAATATAATATATTCTATATCAGGCCTGGGCAGGTGTTTGACTTCAACTCCCAGAATTCTTCACGGCCTCAGGCCTGAGGCTGTGAGGAATTCTGGGAGTTGAAGTCCCAAACAACAAGTTGGCACTAAAGGCGGCCTTTCTAGGACCTCCCAACAGTTAGAGTCTATGCTTCCGGTTTGGGACTCCATTTCCCAGAATGCCATTCAATGGGCCGAAGCAGCCGAGGCTTCTGGGAGTTGAAGTCCTAGAGCCCTGAGGAGGCGAGGGTGGGCCTAACCGCTTCGAGGCGCTTCCTTCCTTCCGGGCAGAAGAGACTTCTCGGCGGGAATGGAGGGCGGAGGGCGAGGCAAGCTGAGCCTGAAGCGCAAGAGGCCGGCGGACGGAGACAAACCAGAGTGAGTAGGCCTCGCGAGAGAGAACCGCGCATGCGCGTTTCAGGCGGTCAAGGAGCACGCCTTCCTCTTCCCCCTCTTCGCCGCCATTTTGTGGCTCAAAGCAGCGCGCATGCTCAGTCGGCACCCTCGTCCTCCTTGGAGCCAGAGCGCATGCGCACGAGGAGACCCACTCGCTCCCGCTCTTAAAGGAGCCGTCCAAGGTGCTGAACCCTGTTTCCCCAAAACAGGCTCCAAGGAAATCACACTTCAATGAACCCTAGTTTTTGCACAAAGTGTAGAATGGATGTGTGTTGGGTTGCTGTAAGTTTTCCCAGGCTGTATGGCCATGTTCCAGAAGCATTCCCTCCAGATGTTGGCATTGAATGGCCTATCAGCTTAAAAGCCTGGCTGCTTGCTGCCTGAGGGAATCCTTTCTGGGGTGTCCACTTACACAGTCAAACGAGAGATGTATGCTAGGTTTCGTATCACAAAATGACAAGTCGAACACTTCCCAAGTGATATATATATATATATATATATATATGTGTGTGTGTTGTTGTTGTTCATTTGTTCAGTTCTCTCCGACTCTTTGTGACCTCATGGACCAGCCCAAGCCAGAGCTCCGTCGGCCGTCACCACCCCCAGCTCCTTCAAGGTCAGTCCAGTCACTTCAAGGATGCCATCCATCCATCTTGCCCTTGGTATATATTGGAGCCCCCAGTGTGGGTTAAAGCACTGAGCTGCTGAGCTTGTTGATCGAAAGTCGCAGGTTCAATACCGGGGAGCGGTGTGAGCTTCCGCTGTCAGCCCTAGCTTCTGCCAACCTAGCAGTTCAAAAACATGCAAATGTGAGTAGATCAATAGGTACCGCTCCGGCAGGAAGGTAACGGCGCTCCATGCAGTCATGCCAGTGGCCACATGACCTTGGAGGTGTCTACGGACAACGCTGGCTCTTCGGCTTAGAAATGGAGATGAGCACCACACCCCGGAGTCGGACATGACTGGACTTAATGTCAGGGGACTACCTTTACCTTTATGGCCATGTTTTAGAAGCATTCCCTCCAGATGTTGGCATTGAATGGCCTATCAGCTTAAAAGCCTGGCTGCTTGCTGCCTGAGGGAATCCTTTCTGGGGTGTCCACTTACACAGTCAAACGAGAGATGTATGCTAGGTTTCGTATCACAAAATGACAAGTCGAACACTTCTCAAGTGATTTATTATATATATTATATATATATATTATATAATATATATTGTATATACATATATTATAATGTAATGCAATATAATACTACTACTAACAATAACAAGATATCATAATTATATATTTATCTTACATGTAATATTACTAATAATATTACAGTATAATTGATATAGTACAATATAGTAATATAATACTGATATTGTACTATGCTAATCATATATTGTGCGTGTGTGTGTGTGTGTGTGTGTGTATATATATATATATCTTGTAAGCCGCTCTGAGTCTCCTTCGGGGTAAGAAGAGCAACATATAAATGTCGTAAAATAATATTTATTATTATTATTATTATTATTATTATTGTGTTGTCGAAGGCTTTCATGGCTGGAATCATTGGGTTGCTGCGAGTTTTCCGGATTGCATGGCCGTGTTCCAGAAGCATTCTCTCCTGACGTTTCGCCTGCATCTATGGCAGGCATTCTCAGAGATTGTGAGGCGCGTTGGAAACTAGGAAAATGGGGTTTATATATCTGTGGAAAAATGTCCAGGGTGGGAAAAAGAACTCTTGTCTGGAAATGTTTCAATTGGCCGCCTTGATTAGCATTTGATGGCCTTGCAGTTTCGAAGCCTGGCTGCTTCCTGCCTGGAGGGATCCTTTGTTGGGAGGTACTAGCTGGCCTTGATTGAGTCTGGTCTGGAATTCCCTTGCTTTTTGAGTGTTGCTCTTTATTTATTCTCCTGGAAGCCAGATTGTGTTTATAGGGAAGCCGATGAAGAAACGCAACCTTGGGTGTGTGTTGTTTTGCAGAGCCGGCGGCCCTTCCCGGCCTCCCAAGCCAGAGGTCAGCCAGGGCCAAGGACTTCCATGGAGGGCCCCCATCCGAGCTGCCCAGCCCCATCTGACCTGCCCAGGCCTGGAAGACATGGCCAGCCTCCCGGCGTTCCTCCCAAAGGGAAAGGTATCTCCAAACACGCCTATCAAACAATGCTCCTAGAATTTCAAATTTTAGAATGTTGAGGCTGGCCAATCAGGAAGTATATGCAAATTAGTAGGTGGGGATAGCACAGGGGGTGGAGCCAGGCATTATTATTATTATTATTATTATTGTTATTATTATCCGATGAACGCAGACTTTTAGGATGAATGCTCCCAGAATTTCGAATTTTAGAATGTTGAGGCTGGCCAATCAGGAAGTATATGCAAATTAGTAGGTGGGGATAGCATAGGGGGCGGAGCCAGGCATCCTCATTATTATTATTATTATTATTATTATTATTATTATCTATATATATAAATTTGTTAGGGGCATCCAACGAGGAAACAAAACTCAAAAAACCCCCAACGAAACTTAACCAAAATTCCCATGCACATAACACAACCCACAAGGTACAAACATATCTACTCAAAATGAAAAACAACACAACAACACACTCACAAAACAGCAAAAGAACAAAACTCAAAAAAACCCCAACGCAACTTAACCAAAATTCCCATACCCATAACACAACCCACAAGGTACAAACATATCTACTCAAAATGAAAAACAACACAACAACACACTCACAAAACGGCAAAACAACAAAACTAAAAAAAAACCAACGAAACTTAACCAAAATCCCTGTGCCCATAACACAACCCACAAGGTACAAACATATCTACTCAAAATGAAAAACAACACAACAACACACTCACAAAACGGCAAAACAACAAAACTCAAAAATCCCCCAACGAAACTTAACTAAAATCCCTGTGCCCATAACACAACCCACAAGGTACAAACATATCTACTCAAAATGAAAAACAACACAACAACACACTCACAAAATGGCAACACAACCGAGCATGCGCATTGGCGCCCAGCCGCAAGTTCCCTGGCACGCGCACATGGCCTTCCGGCCAACGTTCCCTCTGCGGAAACCATGCCCATTCCAAGCCCCGCCGCGCCGCTTCCCGCACACACACACCCCCTGCTGCACACACACACGCAACCCCACGCTCCATCACTCCCCCCGCCGCCGCATACACACACGCAACCCCACTCCCCCCGCCGCCACACACACACACGCAACCCCACGCTCCATCACTTCCCCCACCGCCGCACACACACGCAACCCCACTCCCCCCACCGCCGCACACACACACGCAACCCCACTCCCCCCGCCGCCGCACACACACACACAACCCCACGCTCCATCACTCCCCCCGCTGCCGCACACACACACGCAACCCCACGCTCCATCACTCCCCTGCCCCAATCTTACCTCCTTTTACTTCAGGCCACCTCCAAACCCCACCCCGCCCCTTCCTGCCCTGTCAAAATCTAGGAAAGACAGGAAGGAAGGAAAGAAGGAAGAAAGAGAAAGGGAGGTAAAGAAAAAGGGGGAAGGAAGGAAAGTTAGAGGAAGAAGAAAAGGAAAGAAAAGGAAAGATGGAAGGAAAGAAAAGAGAGACAGCAGAAGAGAAAGAAAAAGGGGGAAGGAAGGAAAGAGATAGAGAAGGAAGAGGAGAAGGAAAGATGGGAAGGAAGGAAGGAAGGAAGGAAGGAAGGAAGGAAGGAGGGAGGGAGGGAGGGAGGGAGGGAGGGAGGGAAAGAAGGAGAGAAAGAGGGAAGATTGGCCACAGCAACACGTGGCGGGTAAAGGTTGTTATTTCTATTATTATTATTATGCTATTGTTCCTCTGAGACCCTTTTAGGGGGAATGGGAGAGGTGTCAGGTCCCGGAGGCAATGCATTGCATTATTGTTATTGTCATGATGGTGGTGAAATAGAAGGAAATAAAAAGAGAAAGAAGGAAGCAAACAGGGAGGGAAGAAAGGCAAAGGAAGAAAGGGGGAGGGAATGAAGGAAAGAGAGAAGGATGAAACCAAGTAGTGAAAGAAGGAAAGAAAGAAAGAGGGAGAGAAGGAAGAAAGGAGAGAAAGGGGGAAGGAATAGGTAGGGACCTCTCTTTCATAATAGTCCAGATATCTACCTCAACTTTGATAAGTTTTACTATAGGCCACAGCAACGCGTGGCAGGGCACAGCTAGTTATTATTATTATGCTTGTTTTTGTATTAACTGCTGAATGGATAGACTGCTTAAGTGCAAAGTATCCCATTGAGAAGGATATAAACGTATCTGCCTTGCAGAGCTCTCCAATGGCCAACCCGGCGGCAAAACCGGAAACGTTTCACGCTGGAATGCAAAAGTTCCAGTGGGTTCCTTTCCCGCTTTACCAAAGGGAAGGCACTAAAGGGAGCAAGCCAAGGAGGCCTCAAAACTCTGGAATAGAGGCAGACGGACGGAAAGAAAACAAGGAAGACGAGAACCCCAAAATCGTGCCTCCCGTTACAGCAAAGGAACATACCTCTGAGATTTCGGAAATGACGTCCGTATTAGCTGCGGGGGAACCTCATAGTGTTAGTGTCGACGGCCAGGAAAAAACGGAGGATCCCAGTAAGGAAATGCAACTGGAAAAGTGTCCTTTGTGTCAGATGCGCTTCATTGGAAAGTAAGTCTAAGCTACTTTATTTCATATCAAAAGCCTTGCATAAATCGTCCTGCGTAGATTCTGAAGAATCTTATATATATATGTGTGTGTGTGTGTGTGTGTGTGCATGTTTAATTTACTATATGTATATCCTGCCCTCTCTCGCCCCACCAACCCCCAGAGTCAGAGACAGAGAGTCAAAAAGTTTTCAGTTAGGGATTCCTGTTTGGGAAGGACAGTTAGGAACTTCTGTGAGAGAAAAGCAGTTAGGAAAATGGAGCTTAAGTTTTAAGGAAAATAAAGAAGTGCCAGTGTGGTTTAAGGCAAAATATAGTTCTGTCAAGAGTGTATGAAAAAGCAACATATTTGTTGATGTAAAACAGTTGAAGTTTGATAGGAAAAGTTAACTAAGTGAATAATATTGAATATAAGACTCCAGACTGTAACAAAACATACAAATGTAACCATAAGCGTTGGAGCCAGAAGCTAAAAATAAACTTTGTTACTTTGTTTACTACAGGAGTGCCTCAAGCCTGTAATATAAAAGCCTCAAGGTAAAAGGTAAAAGCTCACAAGGAAGCCCCAACCAATATAAAAAGGGGAAAATACATCAATACAAGGCAATATTATTGTAACCCTAAACCTATACCTTTTTACTATACTGCAATATCATTAGTAGTATGACATGTAATATATAATATAAAATTATATTATTATATCGTATCATTGGTATATTGTATTACATTAAAATATTACGATCAGTTCCATCGTTGGTGGGGTTCAGAATGCTCTTTGATTCTAGGTGAACTATAAATCCCAGCAACTACAACTCCCAGATGACAAACTCATTTTTTTTAGTGAAGGACATACATTGGCTTGTTAGGTGTCTTAATAAGCCAATGTATGTCCTTCACTAAAAACAAAATGATTTTGTCATTTGGGAGTTGTAGTTGCTGGGATTTATAGTTCACCTAGAATCACAAAGCATTCTGAACCCCACCAACGATGGAATTGGGCCAAACCTCCCACACAGAAACCCCATGTGGGCCACGGCAACGCGTGGCGGGGAAGGCTAGTGATAAATGTAATAATAATAAAAAAGAATAAATAAATAATAATACTAATAATAAATAGAGTGAAATAATAAATGTAATAAAATAATAATACTGCAGAGTAAAATTTATGTAAATATAATAATAATAATATAATTATTATATAATAATAATAATAGAGAGATGGGCCAAAACTAACAAAATGAAGTTCAACACTGACAAATGCAAGAGACTCCACTTTGGCAGGAAAAATGAAATGCAAAGCTACAGAATGGGGGACAATGCCTGGCTCGAGAGCAGGACGTGTGAAAAAGATCTTGGAGTCCTCGTGGACAACAAGTTAAACATGAGCCAACAATGTGATGTGGCGGCAAAAAAAGCCAATGGGATTTTGGCCTGCATCAAGAGGAGCCTAGTGTCTAGATCTAAGGAAGTAATGCTACCCCTCTATTCTGCTTTGGTTAGACCACACCTGGAATATTGTGTCCAATTCTGGGCACCACAATTCAAGAGAGATATTGACAAGCTGGAATGTGTCCAGAGGAGGGCGACTAAAATGATCAAGGGTCTGGAGAACAAGCCCTATGAGGAGCGGCTTAAGGAGCTGGGCATGTTTAGCCTGAAGAAGAGCAGGCTCAGAGGAGACATGATGAGAGCCATGTATCAGTATGTGAGAGGAAGCCACAGGGAGGAGGAGGGAGCAAGCTTCCTTTCTGCTTCCCTGGAGACTAGGACGCAATGGAACAATGGCTTCAAACTACAAGAGAGGAGATTCCATCTGAACACGAGGAAGAACTTCCTGCTGTGAGAGCCGTTCAGCAGTGGAACTCTCTGCCCCGGAGTGTGGTGGAGGCTCCTTCTTTGGAAGCTTTTAAACAGAGGCTGGATGGCCATCTGTCAGGGGTGATTTGAATGCAATATTCCTGCTTCTTGGCAGAAGGGGGTTGGACTGGATGAAGGCCCACGAGGTCTCTTCCAACCCTTGGATTCTATTATTCTAATTAATATATTAAAATAATTCATGTACTAAATTGAAACTAATAACAAAGTAAAGTAATAAATAACCTTGACTTGAGTATAAGTCGAGGGGAACTTTTTCAGCCTAAAAGGGGGGCTGAAAAACTAGGCTTATACTCAAGTATATACAGTAACTACTAAAATAATAAAAATAAATATAGCGTCCCTACTTTGCGGATTATCACTTTTCGCGGGTGGTCCTGGAACGTAACACCCATGATAAGTGAGGGAACACTGTATATATATATGTGTGTGTGTGTATGTGTGTGTATATATATCTTAAGCTAGTGAAGAACGTGGCTGACTTTATATCAAGTCTAATAATGCAAATGAAATATGTAAATTGATTTTGACTCAATCTACTTCTCCGTCTTAACTTTGCAGCTGGTCCCAACTGGACGTTGACAGTCATCTCGCTCAATGTTTATCTGAAAGTACAGACGACACGTGGTAAAAAGAAAGAAAGAAAAAACATCAAATATGAAGATTCGAGGTCTGAGAATGAGGACGTTGTTGCGCCGATATTTTTCGCGTTTGTTCGTTGTATATTCTATTTGTCTGGATGTACATTTGAGAATACTATGCAAGTGTTGATGAAGTTTTTCGTGTCCAGAATAAATGGGTTACTGTGAGCTTTCCAGACTGCCTGGCCATGTCCCAGAAGCATTCTCTCCTGACGTTTCGCCCACATCTATGGGGTTTATCTAGCTGTGGAATGATGTCCAGGGTGAGCAAAAGAACTCCCAAGTGTGAATGTTGCAATTGGCATTTAGGGACAGCTAATCACTTCTCAAGAAAGGATTCCCCTAGGAAGTAAGAAGCCAGACCTTGAAAACTGCTAGGCCATTCAAAGCTAATCAAGAAACATTCCCACCTACCTCCAAAAGACAAATTCTTTCCCCCACCCTGGGTTTTCCCCATATATATATATATATATATATATATATATATATATATATATATATATAACCCCAACTGGCCACCTTGATTAGTATTTAATGGCTTTGCAGCTTCAAAGCCTAGCTGATTGTTGCCTGGGGGAATCCTTTGTTGGGAGGTGTTAGCTGGTTTTCACTGTTTCTTGTCTGGAATTCCCAGTATTGTTCTTTATTTACTGTCCTGATTTTTTAAAATATTGGGAGCCATATTTTGTTTCTTTTCATGGTTTCCTCTTTTCTGTTGACGTTGTCCAAGGTGATTAATTGCAAGAGTTCTTTCTCCCACCTTGGACCTGCCACAGATGTGGGTGAAACATCAGGAGAGAATGCTTCTAGAACATGGCCATACAGATCAAAAAGAGTTCTTTCTCCCACCCTGGACATGATTATAATATATATAACCTATATAACCTATATAACATATAAACCCAATTTTCCCAGTTTTCAACAGACCTCACGACCTGAGGACACCTGCCACAGATGTGGGCGAAACATCAGGAGATAATGCTTCTAGTACATGGCCATACAGCCCGAAAAGAGTTTTTTCTCCCACCCTGGACATCATTATAATATAAACAGACATATAAACCCAGTTTTCCCAGTTTCCAACAGACCTCACAATCTGAGGACACCTGCCACAGATGTGGGCGAAATGTCAGGAGAGAATGCTTCTGGAACATGATCATACAGCCCGAAAAGAGTTCTTTCTCCCACCCTGGGCATCATTATAATATAACCCATAGATATATAAATATATAAACCCAATTTTCCCAGTTTCCAACAGACCCCACAACCTGAGGACACCTGCCACAGATGTGGCCGAAATGTCAGGAGAGAATGCTTCTGGGACACGAAAACTCACATTATGCAACCCATACTACACAAACTTTGTTTTTTTGGTCTCTGTTTCTTTCAAATGGTGAATTCCGAGTCAAAACGCCACTCATATTCAGACAACACAACCATTTCGTCGGAGCGAAATTTCGTTTTTTCATTGAAGACTTTAATCGATGTGCAAGAATATAAACGATCTTAGTTGTTTACCGGTTAGTATGACCATCTTTGTTTTGTTTTTTGCACAAATAAAACCGGGCAAAGGTCTCGACTAGGGAATTATACAAAACTACAAGAACATATTTACGGTTGTACAATCATGGAAATTGGCGGTTGTGTCGTTTCCTCCGTTTACATACAGTTCATTTACAAGGAGATCGTGACCGGGATCCGTTCGCAATATATTAGGACTTTGCTTTGGAAAAACCACGCAGGGATATATTTACACCCTTCATTCTTTCTCTATAGAGTTTTATAAAACAAGTGCTTTATATATATATATTTATATATTTTTAAAAAATCTCCTCCATCATGGACAGGACATGAGAGTCATACATGAGCCACGGGCTTCTTCTATTTGGCAACACAGCGGCGTCGTACACGCTTGAAATTGTAAAGATATCAAGGATTGGGATCAATGCAGATAGAAAAGAAAAGAGAATGTTTGTATGTGGAGGGAGGACGGGAGGTGTATGTGGCAGCTTTCTGATTGGCTGCCACTGTGGTACAATTTGCATACGGTCTCTGATTGGCCAGCCTCAACATTCGAACACTCTGAACTGCCTGACAGGGAAAAGGAAAGGGACAGAGGATGTCAGGAATGGTGGGAGTTGAAGTCCAACAATGACAGAACAAGACCAAACTTGGCACACAGACCCCCTCCCCCAAGACCCACCCTACATCCTGGGCCAGACTATGGATGATGGGACTTGCAGTACCTTCCCTCACTTACTGAAACCACTGCGACCCTCATCCAATGACCGATGAAGACCAAACTTGGCACACAGAACCCCCATGACCCACTCTACATCCTGCTGCAGTTTGGAGGAGGGTGGACCATGGATGATGGGACTTGCAGTACCTTCCCTCACTTACTGAAACAACTGCGACCCTCATACAATGACCAATAAAGACCAAACTTGGCATACAGAACCCCCATGACCCACTCTACATCCTGCTGCAGTTTGGAGGAGGGTGGACCATGGATGATGGGACTTCAAGTACCTTCACTCCCTTCCTGAAAACAATGTGACCGTCATCCAATGACCAATAAAGACCAAACTTGGCATACAGAACCCCCATGACCCACTCTACATCCTACTGCAGTTTGGAGGAGGGTGGACCATGGATGATGGGACTTGCAGTACCTTCCCTCACTTACTAAAACCACTGCAACCCTCATCCAATGACTGATGAAGACCAAACTTGGCATACAGAAGTTTGGTCCATGATCCACTCTACATCCTGCTGCAGTTTGGAGGAAGGTGGACCATGGATGATGGGACTTCAAGTACCTTCACTCACTTCCTGAAAACAGTGACCGTCATCCAATGACCAATAAAGACCAAACTTGGCATACAGAACCTCCATTACCCACTTTCTCTACTAACCCGGGTAGCGCCGGGTCCCCAAGGGTTGCTGTGTTTTTTTCCGGGCTGTCTAGCCATATTCTAGAAGCGTTCTCTCCTGACATTTCACCCACATCCTCAGAGGTGGGGAGGTTTGTTGGAAACTAGGCAAGTGGGGTTTACATATCTGTGGAATAATGTCCAGGGTGGGAGCTCATACAGCAACATTATCTGGAAGGGACTGAGAAAAATTGAATCATCTCTCAGTGGTCAAGGTGAGGGGCATATAACATATTTAATCGCATAATAGTCGCATCCCCATTTTTCAGTAGTAAAATAGGATTAATTTTTTTTTATTTCTCACAAAAATAGTCACAGAACCATTTGTCTGTTCGAGGCAAGTATGAATGTTGCCATTGACCACCTTGATGAGCACTGAATGGCCTTGCAGCTTCAAAGTCTGGTTATTTCCTGCCTGGGGGAATTGTGAGGTCTGTTGGAAACTAGGCAAGTGGAGTTTATATACGTGGAACAATGTCCAGGGTGGGAGAAAGAACTCTTTGCTTGTTGGAGGCAAGTGTGAATGTTGCCATTGGCCACCTTGATTAGCACTGAATGGTCTTGCAGCCTCAAAGTCTGACTGGATGCTGCCTGGGAGAATCCTTTGTTGGGAGGTGTTAGCTGGCCATGATTAATTTGGGTCTGGAAATCCCCTGGTTTTGAGTGTTGGCCTTTATTTGCTGTCCTAATTCTAGAGTTTGTTTGGAGATGTTAGCTGGCTCTGATTGTTTCTTGTCTGAACATGAAAGGCACTGCAGAATAATTCAACCTGAGAAGTCAGCCATAGCAGAGCACTTGATGAACCAACCTGGACACAGCATCCTATCTGCGAACACAGAAATGCTGGACCACTCTCACAACCACCATGCCAGACGACACAGAGAAGCCACTGGAATCCACAAACATGTGGACAATGTCAACAGAAAGGAGGAAACCATGAAAATGAGCAAAATCTGGCTAGCAATATTTTAAAAAATCAGGACAGTAAATAAAGAACAATACTGGGAATTCCAGACAAGAAACAATGAGAGCCAGCTAAGACCTCCTAACAAAGGATTCACCCAGATTGGAAGCAGCCAAGCTTTGAAGCTGCAAAGCTATTCAGTGCTCATCAAGGTGGCCAATGGCAATATTCACACTTGCCTCCAACGGACAAGAGTTCTTTCTCCCACCCTGGACATCATTCCACAGAGATATAAACCTCACTTGCATAGTTTCCAACAGACCTCACAACCTCTGAGGATGCCTGCCATAGATGTGGGTGAAACGTCAGGAGAGAATGCTTCTGAAACATGGCCGAACAGCCCAAAAGATTCACACCAAAGAAGCCTTGCTATTTTATCCCAAATCGTGGCATCTGTCAGCCATGTTGTGAGCGTCTCAATTCGAAATAACAGAAACCGAACTTTCAAATTTACATTGAATTAATAATCAAGAAAACGTTCATAGTTCACCTACTCACATTTGCATGTTTTCAAACTGCTAGGTTGGCAGAAGCTGGAGCTAACAGCGGGGGCTCACTCGCTCCCCAGATTCAAACCGCCGACCTTTTGATCAGCAAGTTCAACAACTCAGCAGTTTAACCCGCTGTGCCGCCAGGGTGCCCTTAAAAAACCATAATAACCATATCTAAGACACCAGAGCAGATTCGGTCAAGCCAATGCCATTTTCTAAATCAACAACCGAAACAGCCTCTGGAACAAACCCCAAGACCAAGAGATATTTTGTTATTGTTGTTGTTGTTGTTGTTGTTGGCCTCTGTAATAAATAATAATAAAGAAAACAGCTCAAGACAGCAACATTATCTGGAAGGGACTGAGAAAAATTGAATCATCTCTCGGTGGTCAAGGTGAGGGACCTATAACATTTCATCGCATAATAGTCGCACCCCCATTTTTCGGTAGCAAAATTGGATTTTTTTTGTATTTCTCACATAATAGTCGCAGAGCCATTTCGGACTGATCCCTCCTTCCTTCTCAGAATGCCAAGCAGTTATAAACCTATACAATGGAGGTCTCTGGAGTTCTGCTCTTCTCTCCTTCCTCCAAGGAGGAAACCATGAAAGTGAACAAATCTGGTCACCAGTATTAAAAAACAAACTCTTAAATCAGGACAGTAAATAAAGAACAATACTCAAAAACAGGGGAATTACCGACAAGAAACAATCAGGGCCACCTAACACCTCCAATCAAAGGATTCCCCCAGGCAGCAATCAGCCAGGTTTTGAAGTTGCAAGGCCATTCAGTGCTAATCAAGGGCAACATTCACACTTGCCTCAAGCAAACTAGAGTTCTGGACATCATTCCACAGATATATAACCCCACTTGCCTAGTTTCCAACAGACCCCTCAATCTCTGAGGATGCCTGCCATAGATGTGGGCGAAACATCAGGAGAACACTTCTGGAACATGGTCATACGGCCTGGAAAACACAGCAAGATTTTGTCTTGCCTTGGAAGGAGGAAGGAGAGAAGAGAGCTCCATTTTGTAGTTTCTAAACCTCCTTGCCATCGGAGAAAGAGGGGGAAGGAAGAGGGAATCAAAGGAAGATTTCTTTTCATCACGTAATAGTCGCACCCCTTTCTTCACTAAAAAGGGAATACAAATTGTGACTATTATGTGAATTAAATATGGTCATCTTTATGGCTCTTTGAAAGGTTTTCCCATAAAATGCAGATTTATTTTCATCACGTAATAGTCTCACCCCTTTCTTCACTAAAAAGGGAATAAAACTACGACTATTATGCAAATTAAATACACTCATCACTTTATGGTTCTTTGAAAGGTTTTCCCATCAAATGCATATTTATTTTCATCACGTAATAGTCTCACCCCTTTCTTCACTAAAATGGGAATAAAACTACGACTATTATGCAAATTAAATACAGTCATCACTTTATGATTCTTTGAAAGGTTTTTCCATCAAACGCAGATTTCTTTTCATCACATATTAGTCGCACCCATTCCTTCACTAAAGGGGGGAATAAAAACGGCAACTATTACGCAAATTAAATATGCTTATCTTCTCTTTATGGTTCTTTGAAAGGTTTTTCCATCCTGCAATTTGGGTTGGCCTTTCTCTCCTAGCACCTCATGATCTCGTTCGGCATCTAAACGCAATGCTGTACCCTGAGAAACCTATACGACAAAATCAACGTAAAAATGACTGCATAAGTTCTACATGAGAAATATTCTGGCACACAAAGGATTCAATTCCTCTGCAGAACTGGAAGCTCCTTAATTGAGAGTAGAAAGAGGCACCTACTAAAGAGTTCTGAAATGCTTCCCATCACAACGGACGCTCGTTTTGACCCCAAATTAAACTTGGTTTCAATTTCCCAAACTGACGCAACATCCTCCAGTTTTGCAAAAAAATATGGACATATTTTCAGCGCATTCATACAATATTTGTACATTGTGATTGAATTGACCAAACAGAATCGGGCGGGATAGTTCAAACTTTTATGAAAAGTAGGAGGTGTGCTTTATCAGAACCAAAATGCAATATATGCCAATGAACTTTTTCTTTTTAAGGCGATGCTCCATTATCTATCCCCGTGGTTCCTTTTGAATATTGCATTGATAAAAAATACTATTCAAAACTTTAGGATACGACACAAAGACGATGTAGGCACTGCTCGAGTGTTGTTTTTTTTCTAAAATGTGCAAATTTCAAAATGTTCTTTTCAGAATTTATTTTCCTTCCATGTTAGCCAAAAAAACAATCAAAGGGAGCTAGTCTGAGTGAAGGTTCTCTCGCTGCTGCTTCGGCGGCGGATGAAGAGAACTGGAGGCTGTAGCCCCTCCCACCGCCTATTTATACTCATGGGGAGAGTGGGCGGGGCTACCGCCAAAATTGTTTAATAACTCTCTAGAAAGTTCCGAAAGCTGTTCTGCGCAGGGTCAGGAATATATGTGTGATTCAAAGTTGACCACGATGGGAAATTTATTTTCCTTCCACGTTAATTCCTTTTGTTTTAATAAGCGACACATTTGCAATTTGGAATTGTTATTGCTGAGACCTACGTCTCTTGTAAAAATTCTTTGAAGATAATACTAATAATAATAATACAGTAGAATCTTGCTTATCCGACAGAAACGGGCCGTCAGAACGTCGGATAAACAAAAATGTCGGATAATATGGAGTCTCCTACGCGGTGCTGGACACCTGGAATACTAACAACAAGGACTCAAAGAGTTAAGGCAAGGCAACGCCCCGGGACTAGAGGGCCCAGCAGGAAGTGCCCGGATGCGGAAGAGGAGTGTGGAAATCACAGAGGGGAGGGCGCTTCCGCTTCCGGTCCTGCCTCTTTTCCCCCTTTCCTCTCTCCTCCTCCTCCTCGTCGTTTCTTTTTCACTTATTGGGAATTGAGAGAGAGTTGGGGAGCACTCCTTTAATTGGACGGGAAATGGGGGGGCGGGGCGCGTCGGATAAGACGGAATGTCGGATAAGCGAAGGTTGGACAAGAGAGATTTTACTGTCATTTATTATATTAAATATTATTATCATCAATAATATTAGCATAAGGTAAAGGTTGTCCCCTGACATTAAGTCCAGCCGTGTCTGACTCTGGCGTGTGGTGCTCATCTCCATTTCT